>NW_012106653.1:826530-892525 GCF_000951045.1 Mandrillus leucophaeus
AAAGAAAGAAAGAAAGAAAGAAAGAAAGAAAGAGAAAGAGAGAGGAAGGAAGGAAGGAAGGAAAGAAGAAAGAAAAGGAAAGGAAAGGAAAGGAAAGGAAAGGAAAGGAAAGGAAAGGAAAGGAAAGGAAAGGAAAAGAAAGAAAAGAAATATCCAAGGTGAAGTCTTGTCTGGGTGATTGGATCATGGAGGCGGTTTCTAATGCATTAGCTCCATCCCTTTAGTGCTGTTCTCGTGATAGGGTTCTCATGAAATCTGGTTGTTTAAAAGTGTGTAACATCTCCTCCCTCACTCTCTTGCTCCTCCTCCAGCCATGTAAGATGTGCCTGCTTCCCCTTCACCTTCCATTATGATTGTAAGTTTCCTGAGGCTTTCCCAGAAGCAGAAGCCACTATGCTTCCTGTACAGCATGCAGAACCATGTAAATTACCCAGTCTCAGGTATTTCTTTATACCAGTGCAAGAATGGACAAATAATACACATGGGGATGCTGGCCAGGTGGAGGATGCTGCTAACCTGGCTGATTCAAGCATGAAGCATGGCGGGGCCAGCTGGTGCATTTCCTAGGGATATCAAGTGTCTGATTATTTGGCAGCAAAGTGCAAATGGCTAATTCTCTCTCTCTCTCTTTCTCTCTCTCTCTCTCTGTTTTTCTGACTTGGCCAGCTCCATAATAAAAAATAAATTCTCAGATGTGCAACACGAATCTATAAGAGACATTAAATAGTCTAACCAAAATCTAGAAGAGTAGTGCTTAGAATATGAGGGGGAAGGGAAATGAGAAAGAAACGTAAAACAAAGTAATGATATCCAAGAAAAACAGAAGCTACTTAGCAAGAGCTGAAAAGATGTTATTCTGAAGGCGGCCAGGAGGTGGCAGCAGAGCTGCGGATAAGACGGCATGCTCTTCCTAATAAGTGGAACTGAGACAACTCGCACAACCGTTTCTCTTTATGATACAAAGTCGGTAGCACAATCTAAGTAGCCATGTCCTCAGGAGAAATCTGCTTTCACCTTGAGAATGACTGATTTTAAGCATAATTTAAAGAATTTACACATAGTCTTTGCTTCAAAAGGGTGAGGGTGGTATGGGGCGTGGACAGGGAGGAACAAACCCACCATGAAAGAAGATGGACTATTGTCCCCTCTAGGAGAGGTCGTCCTGGAGAAGAACAACTCCCTGTTGTATGTGGTTCTAGGAAACCCTTCCAGGCGGCTCAATGCATGGGAAGCAGTGATTTGAAAGCAGTCTCTCAGACAATCTTAGATGGTCGGACTGAGCCTATTACTGCTGCGGCGTGACGCTGAGGTGCACACAAGCAGCTTGTATCAGGCCTGCTTCTGGCCAGAACGAGCAGCTCCTGACAAGGTGGTGAGGATTATAGAGGTGAAAAGCAGGAGGGAAGCAGGTGGGATGCAGGTGCCGAGGCAGACACCAGAACTGAGGTCCTCGGTCAGTGCGAGGAAGACGCCAGAACCGAGGTCCTCAGTCAGTGCGAGGAATACATCGTTTTCAACTTGGGCTGCACAATAGGGTCCCATGGGTTGTTTGTTTTAAAAGAGTCACACTCATGACCAACCAAATCAAAATCTGCAGGAGCAGGACCAAGACTTCTATATTTTTAAATCGCTGGAGGATACCAAAGTGCAGGCAAAGTTAACTGGTAGCTTGGAGGTGACATGTAAGTCAAGGAAGGGGAGAGGGAGCTGGGGCGAGGAAGGAGGAGGGAGGAAGACAAGAAGGAACTTTCAGGTTGGTCAGTGGTGTTCCAAGGAGGTACACATTTTTAAACAAATCTGACCATTCATTTATTAATTTGTTTCACTGCTTGATACAATGACATGATGCCCAGCACCGGATTAAGCATTGAGTCCTTGCAAGTAAATGCGACTTGGACATGAGCCTCTGGAAGTGCACCATCCATGCCTTGTAAATCTGTGAGGACCACGCTGCTAACAGTCAGGAAACCATTGCCACATGGTGAGGAGTTGAATGCGGAGCAAGGCAAGTGCTGAGCATCACAGAAATGCTAACGCTGACTTGTCTTGGAGTTAAAATGATATACATGCTTTAAGTTGGGGGAAGGGCGGTTTAAGTTTATTTAACAGCCCCTACTCATGGCATTCTCAGCTGGTCCTGAGATACCCAGTTGCCAAGGCCACACTCTGCAGAAGGGCCTATTCACTACCAGTGTCTAATAAAAAACAGATTACCAGGAAAAGTTCAGTGAAAAGACTCAGTGAAGGTGTAGGAGATTGACCAGTGTGGAGCCACAGGGGAAGGAAGGGTCCTGATGCTTCCACTGAAGAAATGAGAGATGTTGAACAAAATTAACGCATACTAATAGCTTGCCAATATGACCTAGACATTTTCTTAAGCAAACTAAGGCTGTGGGGGTGATTGCCCTCATTTTTTTATTCACTCTTACCTAAGATGTCTACTTCCATCCATCGTTTCACTCACCAACAAGAGATGTAGTGTTTACCATCAGCTAAGATTCAGGATCTCAGGCTTCAGAAAGCTTACAGCTTAATGGGGAAGATCCTTGCACATCTCCTCCATGCTCAGGAGATGAGGGGCTTCTACTCTTGTCCAAGACCAACTTTTCCATCATGCCCCCAACTCTACCCATGACCTTGATTCCAAACCTTCGGCATCCTCCAGGACCTGGTCCATCCTCACCCTTATCTTCCTTTTCTATGCACTCTTCTTCTCTATAAGTTTCTTCTCCTCAGCATGTATGGACAGAAATATGTTTCCACCTTATGAAAAAACCCTCTGAACCTGTCTTCATCTTGGCTCCCAATAAACACCACCCCGCAAACCCACATCAGTGGTTGTAAGAACCCCTGTTCTTATAATGCAAACTTCTTGAAACCACTATCAATACTTTCTTACCTCTACTTTCTCATCTCTTATTCAACTCTCTAATGTTGTCTAATCTGTTTCCCATTCTTGTGTCTCTCAAATATATCCCACATGTGGCAAAAAAGTGAAATTGCTCTACCTCAGATTTAACCTTTTCTTCCATATTTAAACCTCATTGTCACTTAGGATAGAGTCCAATTCCTGACCAGGTGTATGAGGCCATGCCTCCCTCCCTGACCTCAATGGTGACACTCCAGTAACCCCGAACAGCCATGGTTCCCAACACAGGCCATGCCTTGTCACATTTCTGTGTCTTTGTCCCTACTCTCTTCTCTCCATGCAGTGCCCTATCCCTTCCCCTTTCCAAGTTTTGCCTGAATTTTCTACACATTCTTTAATACCAGGCTCAAGTATCACTTTGTCCAAGAGTTTTTTCCTGATGCCCCAGGTCCTAGCTGGATAACTAAACTGATGTGTGTGTTTCTATAATACCCAATGTGTATCTCTGGAATGCACATACTAGTAGCCTAATTATCTGTTTGTGAGTCTATGTTATATTTATCTGCTTCTGTGTTTGTCTTCACCTCCTTTACAGTAAACAATAGAAGAGTAAGAGTTTAATGATACATTGACGAATCTGAATAATTGGAAACAATATTATAATAAATTACTCTGATTTTTTAACATTATTTAAATTTTTCCTTACACATCTATTTTAAATATCTATCTAAATCTAGGCATCTTGTGTATTTCAAAAAGAGTTATTGTAATACAAAAATTATGGAATTAATTAATCTAATTAATTATTGTAATAATACTCATCCCAAAGAGCTGATTATTTGAGAAAAAAATCAGAAGATGATTGTTTTCAGGAAAAAAGTAAACAAACTTTGGAAAAATCTAACCAAAACTTTAAAAAATTTAAGAACTTAAATACTTGAAGACATTTATTATTGTCATAAAATATCATGCCCAATGGTGTGTCAAATTCAAAAGTCAGAATAAATAAGTATTTTTTGAAAACTATCAAATTGGTTCAGTATGAAGCATACAATATGTGTAGATGATAACCAAGTGTTAAATTTAAACATTTATCAAATAGTCTACATAAAATATTTTGGGTTTCTACAAGTGATTTATTTAAATATTTCAGGGAACATTTAGTTTATGCACTATTAAATTGTTTCAGAACATAGAAGGTGATATGATTCACAATTCAGCCTAACAAAGCAAAAATACAAAAAAAATTTGTATCTAAAATCTATATTAGTGCCAAAACAAACAAACAAAAAAAGCAAAAAATCAAAAATCCCACAAGAAACATAGAAAACCAGGGAAACCTCAATTAGGGATATTTATAATGAAAGTCTCACTTAAAATATTAATGAACAAAATGCAGCCATACATAGTAAATCATAAACCTTGATCATAACTTATTTATTTGAGAAAAACAGGGATGGTTGAATACCTGGGGAGTCATTAGTGTGGCACCTCAGTCTTGGAGGAAAGACTACTAATTTCTCAATTTTATCATGATGGCATTTAATTAAATTAAACGCCCATTTCTAAGAAATTCTCTTTTTCAAACTAGGTCTAGAATAATGGCCCTTTAACAGAATAAAGAGTCTCAAGTATGGACTTTGAGAAGTTTACATTTTCTCTATTTTTAGCAAAATATACAGTGGTTTCAAAGAGAAGACTTTGGTAAATTGTTTTGAAATCCAAACTGTTTACAGTTATGTCATAAAAACCCCACGTTATGGTTTGCAGTATATTTATGTAAATAATTACTATGCCAGGTTGTGGCTCTTCAACAAGAGGACTAGATGATTAAAAACTTTGGGCTGGGCATGGTGGCTCACGCCTGTAATCCCAGCACTTTGGGAGGCCGAGGTCGGTGGATCACTTGAGGTCAGGGGTTCGAGACCAACCAGGCCAACATGGTGAAACCCCATTTCTACTAAAAAAATACAAAATTAGCTGGGCATGGTGGTGCATGCCTGTAATCCCAGCTACTTGGGCAGCTGAAGCAGGAGAATTGCTTGAACCTGGGAGGCGAAGGCTGCGTTGAGCTGAGATTGTGCCATTGCACTCCAGCCTGGGAGACAGAGCAAGACTGTGTCTCAAAACAAACAAACAAACAAAAAACAAAACAAAACAAAATGAAACAAACTTTGTAATGATTTTCCTGTAAGTATGCCTGTATGATTCTGGATTTAAGAAATATCTCTATAATGGCCTCTTTATAAAACTTCATAAATATTTTTGCTAATTATATGAAACACAAATGGAACACAATTTACTTAAGGTGATTTCAAAATTAGAAATACGAATTTTGTTTCTGTTAATTATCTTCCAGGAGTAATCTAATAGCAGTGATGTTACCTTTTGCTACATGACATCATAAAATAAAAGGACTATTAAAATATCTTAGAAAAATCTGATGGATCCTCTTAGTGACCCTTATTCTTGGGGTTTGAGGATAATGGGTAATCATTCCCCTCCACAAAACAGCCCCCTGCCCCAAATCAAAGCCAGTTAAGAAATAGAACATAGGAAAGGAGATGAGAAACAAGTTTACAAATGGATAAAGCTTCCTTTGTGATGTGAGGACCTATTAGGCTGCCAAAGTACTTCCTCACTGAAGTTGACTTTCTGGGCATGAGTGTAGGCTTCTTCTGCTGTGGGTGGAGTCAGCCAGGGGAAACTGATCACAAGGGGAAGCTGAGAGAAGCTTAGCCTGAAGCAGACACACTCAGCCCATCCCGAAATTCACCAATAAGATCAGCTATTTCTCTTCCGCTGGGAAAGAGTGAGTGAGGTACACATTCTAAAACTAGAGAAAAGGTATCAATTCCTAACTTATGGGCTGACGGAAAGTATAGTTGCTCCTGCCACATGTAATATTATCAGTCAGTTCTCAGAAAACTTCCACAGAGTAAATCATCACTGATCATTCGATGATTGTACGGTTTAAGGATTAGATTTAATGTGATGAAAAAAAAAGAAAGAAAACAGAAAACAATGATGGCTTAAGCAAGAAGGAAGCTAATTTATCTCTCATGCAAAAGACATTCAGAGGCTTTTAATCCAGGCTAGCTTTGCAGCTGCATTAATTATCCAAAGTCTAGCTCTTTTCTGTTCTTTGCTCTGCCAACTGTCTTCCACATGGCACAAGATGGCTTCTGAAGCCCCAACCACTACATGAGATTAATATTAAATGCTGAAGAAAAGAAAAAAGAAGTGGAGAAGAGCATGCTCATGCTTCTTCTTATTAAAGAAATCTTCTCAAAACAGCACACAATACTTCTATTTTTAACTTATTTGCCAAAACTTAGTAACATGGCCATCCTTTGCTGCCGAGGAGCCTAAAATGTTGTTTGTCAATGTTCACTTAATATTAGGGCCATATTAGAAAGCAAAAGGGGGAGGATGTATTTGGGGGCAACTAGCTGACTCTTACTATAAAGCGACCTGTGAATGAATGATGACAGATAGCAACCCCTCTAATCTCCTGAAATGAAAGTTTTTAAAGCATTCAAATTCTTTTAAATTAAATTCTTACTCTTACCCATTTTCAATAGCATATAGTTATGTGATGGTATCAAGTTGTAAATTCAACTCTCCATGGGACACAAGATAATTATTTCATTAAAATGATATTTGTGTCAACTTCTCAATTCATATCTTACATCCGTGGTGAAGAGAAAGTGAAAGAACATATTTTAATAACAAAAAAGTAATCAAACCTGCATAAATTTGGTAACTTTTTCCCTTATATTTACACTTAGAAATAAGTTTCCTTTTGTAGAACCACTACACATTTCACCTGCATATGTCAGGCGAAGAACAAACTCTTGAACTTGAGCCAGTCCAGATTCCCACAGGGGTAAATTTAAGTTCTATTCAATCCTAAGAAAATCAGCTGTAGCCAACCCCCAAGTTCCGCCTGCTTGCAGGCTGCTTTAGAGCTTCATATTCTCGTTTGGACTGGAAACACTCTGAGCTCAGAAAGCTTCCTGGGATTAACCTTGCATGCACTCAAAATCCAGGAAATTCCAGGGATTTCTGATGCCCTAAAGAGACAAGGAAGGAACACTTTTTCCAGGTGCTATTTCATTATGTTAAGTTAAGGTACACATGATGTTGACTGAACAGTATCAATTTTGACAAGAGGGTGCCATCTTTTTCATTGTGTGCAAACACCAAATTTTCCCTCCCATTGGAATCTCATTTAAGCCATCAATTTTCAGAATTCAGTGTCATACTTAATATAGTCATATCTCCCACCTTACACTAAGAACCACCTTTGGTTACTTACTGTTTCAGGAAACTAATTGAAAATCAGAATTGGTTGGCAGCAGATGAACTAAGTTCCTGGAGAACACCAATTCCCATGAAATTCTACAAAAGAAAAAGGAACACAGGAATGTTATATCCCTCTATGTGATGGCTGACCAGGGTTCAGTTCAGCGAGCTTGAGGATCACTGGACACTCTGTGTAGTTAGTCACTGTTCGTGCTTTTTCATGACTCAGTCTTTCACTGAATAGGTTTGGCAGTAAATTTCACTAAGATTTCAGGAATTCGGATTATAATTCCAGTTCTACCAACTGGATAAATTTACTTAAGTCTCTTTCCTATTCTAAAAAATTAGAAGGTTGGATTCAGTAGCCTCTAACCATTTTCAGTTTAAAAATTCTGTGATTTTAAGCAATTTTTGAAAACTTACTCTTTGGATGATCTCTTAGAGGAATGCGTTTCAGCATTTCCACATTTAGAAGAGGCAATCTTTTCTTTAAAGGAAACAGCTGTTTCACTGTACGCAACATGGCCTTTGTTAATCCTACTTGTGAATCTCTATTTTGTAATAGCTACCATTTGTTGAACTCCAAAGTATTAAAGAATTTTTTCATTGCAATCCATAACATAAATTGAAATTTTGGGTCCTTAAATAAAACTTTGTTAAAGGATTTCATGAGCATATACCTAAGAAATGTGATTATTTATGTAGCGGTTTCCTTAATTTTACAAACCCTAATGCCCTTGCTGCTACAACATCAGGAAACTGTTGCAGGCAAAAAGGAAAATACATACCTTGAGAAAGATAAAGTGGTTTTTTTTTCCCAAGGAAAATAATATCGGATAAACTTGGATTAAAGTTAAAGAAACATTGAATTGCAAAACAGCTCACCCCATGAGCTCTTTTTTAAATAAGTGGGTCTATGTAACCACATATCAGTGGACCAAAAGAGTAGTATATAGTAATTTCTTTCACAGGGAGTAGGGAGAAAAGTCATTAGATTGAATATTATGAAAACTTTTGTAGGTCAAAATTGGTTGAAGGTTGGTAATTTAGTATGATTTGGCTAAATAGTTCTTCCTACATATGAGTGTCAAGTACCTATTCTACCTGAATGTGGTGCAAGGGCACCAAGGATGCAGGAATATAATTATCCTTAGTAATATCATGTCCTTAGGAATGACATCATAAGAGGTATCAGGCTGGGCCCCTGCCAAAGAGGAACCTGACAACAGGGAACCTTCAAAGGAAACAGAGGCCACATTAGTGATTGGGAGTGGGGGGTAGTAAAAAAGGTGATGAGGCCAGGAGGGAATAGATAGATGGCTTAGGGCACTGTGTAACTTGCATCTAGTTGCCCTAGAATTAGGTGTATCCCTATCCCAGACATGTTGGGGAGGGAACAAAGCACAATCTTAACTCTGTTTTGTTTGTGAAAATAACACATTTGAAGCATCCATCCAAGAGAATGAAGTAGAAAACACGGAGATGATTGATTGACAGGCAATGATACCACACTTTCCTGCTTCTCCAGGGCCCTGCAACTCCTTCCTTAACACTTTTCCCAGCCCTTGCCAAGGTGCGTTTCTTAGGACTTAGTCTTAGTCCCTAGGCGTTCATCCCTCCTCTCCATGAGTGCTTTCCTATTTATATAATTTCATCTTACTTCCTGTTCCCTTAAGAGCCCTCTTATCTTGATTCCTCTTCAGTCCTGTGGGTAGAATACTTCTTTTCTGGTAAATTTCTCCCATGTGAGAACCTATAAATGTTCTATTAAGATCTTTAAATGCCTACTCCTTTGTAAATGTCCTTAATCTTCTTTGTCTGCATGCCTTGTGTAGTCCAAGATTGTCAACCCTTTGAAGCTTGATACAGAAAAACTGGGGTCATAGAAGAAGAGATAATATATGTGAAAGTGCACTTATTATTAATTAGTAGAATGGAGGCCTCACCTCTCCAGGATATTTGACATACTGGAATATTGGAATTTTCAAATAGGTATTTGGAAACCTCATATTTCTGGATATATCACTAGCAGATACAATAAACTGAGAAGAAGTACTGAGAGAGCCTGAGAAACCCGAATGGGTATCATAGTACCCAAACACAAACATTCATGAATGTTTCACACATGGCACCAAGTCCAAATCCATTTCTACTTACCGTGTACGGATACCTGACACATTTGAAAACCTGGTTTCCATGGTAGATTGGAAGCAGCAAGACAGCCAATATAAGCAGTGTCCAAACCAGACGGTTAATACGAGTGTATTAATTCATTCTCACACTGCTATAAAGAAATACCTGAGGCCAGACGCAGTGGCTCATGCCTGTAATACCAACATTTTGGGAGACCGAGGAGGTCAGATCACCTGAGGTCCGGAGTTCAAGACAAGCCTGGCCCAATGTGGTGAAACCCTGTCTCTACCAAAAATAAAAAATTAATCTGGTGGGGTGGCGCATGCCTATATTCCCAGTTACTCCGGAGGGCTGAGACAGGAGAATCGCTTGAACCTAGGAGGCAGAGGTTGCAGTGAACCTAGGAGGCAGAGGTTACATTGCACTCCAGCCTGGGTAGTAGAGAGAGACTCTGTCTCAAACAAAAAAAACAAAAAAACCTGAGACTGGGTAATTTATAAAGAATAGATGTTCAATTGGCTCCCAGTTCTTCAGGCTGTTCAGGAAGCATGGCAGCATCTGCTTCAGGGAGCTTTTACTCGTGGTGGAAGGCATAGTGGGAGCAGGCATCTTACACGGCAGGAGCAGGAAGAGGAGAAAGAGCGGGGAGGTGCCACACACTTTTAACTGGCCAGCTGTTCTGAGAACTCTGCTAGAAGAACAGCACTAGGGGGATGCTGCTAAAGCATTCATGAGAAACCACCTCCAATATCCAATCTCCTCCCGCCAGGCCACACCTTCAATGCAATTACAATTGACACGAGATTTGTGCGGCGACACAGATCCAAACCACATCAGTGGGTATATATGAAGATCCAACATCTGAAAAAAGGAAATGAAAGTTTTGTTGTACTAGTGTAGGGTCAAATAGTCATGTATTTTTATTGCTATGGGCTATAATAAAATTTATAATAAAATTCAGAAAAAATATGTTAAAAACATATTTTTAATAAAAAAGTAAGTACGTAGTTTTTAAAGTAGGTGTCAAAACATAGAATTTAGTCAGGAAAAAATTACATCCAAAGGTTATTTATTTACTTAATTCTTTATGTTGGGGTGAAAATGATAATAGTCATCCAGAAATTCAGCTCTCTGAATTGACTTATCCTCCAAGAAGTCTAGATAACCGAAATTCTACTATTTATTAACTTAATGTGAGCTTAATAAATATTATTGATTATTACCCAAATGACAAATGTAAACTAAACTTCCATTACATCCAGCTAGTAGAAGCTTTTGGACAGAATGTGATATGTAAGCAATTTTACTTTTAGTTGTGACAGGGTCATAGGTTACATAGATAAAGGGAAGCCCAGGGACATACGTTGACCTAGCTTTGTAAAGTTTTTGAATTTCTATTTTTACTTACATGCTTAGTGACAAAGTGGGGATGAGAAACTTAGTTTTAAAAGTCTAAATCAAAGGGTTGTGACCAATCTGGCGGTTTTACTGAATAGCATCCATGCAGACCATGTGGCTGAGTATAGTGCTGTTAAATGTTAAAGTCCATAGTCAATGATCAAAGGCAGTACACCTGTCAGAGTGCATTTCAGGGCAGTGAAGGAGCCTGTCCACATCAATCTGGCAGTTACCCTTGGCAGCCAGCCCAACATTGGGACAAGAAAGCAGAGGAAGACACAGAGAAGAGCTCTCACAGGACACAACCACCTAGAGAAGCCTTTTTCACCTAACACATAACAGGCAGTGGACACCTGCATGGCTGAAGGGCAACCTCTTTTACACAGAATTGATGAAGTCTGCTCTTAAAGCCTGGCCTTTTCCTGGTCTAGGAGTTATCAATTACAATGAAGTCCCTAGCAAAGTAATAACCATCCCAGCGCACTTTTACACAAGACAAGAATAGTGTAAGACAAACAGTGAAGTGTCAGTGGGATCTGGACACAATGTAGCACAGGAAAGGTGAGAACACTTTGCTTAAGCATATCTGCTGTTATGGGTTGAACTGTGGTCCCCCCAAATTTATGGGCTAAAGTCGTAACTTTTAGTATTTCAGAATGTGGCCTTATTTGGAAATAGGGTCATTGCAGACGTAATTAGCTAAGATGAGGTCCTGCTGGAGTAGGATGGCCCCTAATCTAATATGCCTGGCATTCTTATAAAAAGGGGAAATTTAGACCAAGAGACATCACATAGGGAGGATGCAATGTAAAGGGAAAGGCAGAAATCATCACAGTGATGCTTTTACAAATGAAGGACCATTACAGATTGCCAGCAGCCCACCAGAAGCTAGGAGACAGGCATGGGATAGATTCTCCCTCCTAGCCTTCAGAAGGAACCAACCCTACCAACATCTCAGAACAAGCTTTGAGTTTCTTTTCTACAGAACTGTGAGACAATAGATTTCTGTTGTTTAAGCCACCCAAGTTGTGGCACTTTGTTTATGGTTGCCCTAGGAAACTAACACACCTGTTTCTTCAGTTCCTTGGGAAGAATTAAAAGCTAACTACCAGAACACCATTGTATAGCATTTATTAAGTACTGTATTTACATAGTAGATGGATAGATAGATGAAGAAAAAGAAATAATAGGTAGAAACTTTGTAATTAATTCTAATTGCTTTATTTATACTCATATTTACTAGTCTATCCATCTATCTACCTTACTTCCATCCATAATTAAGGTAACTGCATAGAGAACTGTCCATCAATCTCATTTCATGCAGTGGAGTCAGTCATTCTCAGCTGCTTCTTGCTGTTGCTATAGTACATTCTAAGCACTATTAGAGATATTTGCATTCAAGGTTCTGTTGACCTGGGGTGGGGACAGACCATTTAAGGTGTGTCTTGAATGGAGTGGCACATCAACCACACTCCTGTGGCGGGCACCACAGGTCAGATCAGGAAATTAACAACTACCTATTGAGCCACTACTATGTACAGGGCTCACTGTGAGGCATTTGGGGACCATACATATGTTAATAACTACTGAGCTGGACATCAGCAGGAGAACAGGCACCATTTTTTCAGTTTTTTATTACTAACACCCTGGAAGGAAAGAAGGTGCCGAGTTGGAAGGCCAAATCGCAGGACTCTTTTGATTTTATGATGGGTTCAATATCACCAAGGCCTGGCAAAGTCTGCCTGACTACAACACCTTCCTCTTCCTCATAAAGACATTCATTCACCAGGCATCCCTACTTTCTGGGCATTTGCAGGAGTGAAGCCCGGTCACCTAGAAACATAATGGTCAAGAAAGTCAAAGATAATTTATTATTAAATAATTACAATAAATCACTTACATATACTTCCCCCATATATAAAGGGAAATTTTCTCATAATCTCTTAAAATGTATATATTTATCTCTTTCATTTCTATTATGGAAGAATATTTATGGATTTAGAGGTGACATGATTTTGAAATAGTTGATAATTTGTTTTCTGTTTATTTGCTTCGATTTTTTATGTGTGACTTTCTGGAAGATGTTTTATGGAACCCATGGAATACCGTATCTACTCTACTGTGTTCAAGAAGTCCACTGGTAATGAAAGCTTCCCACATGTGCTACTTTGCCGTTACCAGATAAAATACCCTCTTCCAGGATGGCCCTCAGCAGACTGTGGCTTTTAAAACGGCATCATTGAACTACAATTAGAAGTGGCTTCCTGACTTACACGCCAATTAAACTACTTTCGGAAACTATTTGCTTCCTTAATGGGATGGGAAGAGCAGCCAAGCAGCAATCACGGAGGCAGTGGGCAGACAAGATGAAGATTCTAGTGGAAATAAGGTGATGAAATCTGAGTTATTTCATTAGGGTCCAGTGTTTTGTTATAAATGGATTATCATGGAATGTTTTCAAATTGTTAGGAGCACCTTAAATTGGACATATCTGTAATTAGCTGTATATAAACTCTGAGTGAATATCCTGTGGCACTTGTAAGTAGCAGTTCTGCCTTCCTTCACCAAGATCAATCTAGCTTACTATACATTTATCAAACATATTTTAGATGGTCATGGAGTGGTTTGTATAGACACAGCAACTATTTTGGCTTTGGAAAAATGTAGAGAACCAACCATTTGGAGACATTTTAAATCATGAAAATGAATGACTCTGGCTTGGGATATAATAACTGGGAAAAAATTATACTTCAACTCACTCTTGTTCCAAAAAAGCCATCCTCACTCCTCTTTTGAAAATACTTTTCTTCCAATTATTTATTCTAATCTACAAAATGTCTTCATTTTTTAAATGTTGATTGCTCATTTAATATGGATCCCAGGTCAAATGCCCATCAGAGCCAGGGAATGTTGCACCTAGAAAAGGCCCCAGCCAAGTCAAGAAATAAGGAAAGTAACAGTGTGTTGGGAGCCAATGGAGAGTGGTGAGGATCGTTGTAAACTGGGTATTCTCCATAACTGCCTCTTGCTGTAGGGACTTGTTACTGTGCAAGAACGCTGGCCTAGATTTTTTTTGTGTTTTTTTGAGACAGGGTCTCAGTCTGTCACCCAGGCTGCAGTGCAGTAATACAAGTATTGCTCACTGCAGCCTCAACCTCCCAGGCTCAAGCAATCCTCCCACATTAGCCCTCCAGGCAGCTGCAACTACAGGCATGTGCCATCATATCCAGCTAGTGTTTTTATTTCTTGTAGAGATGGGGTCTCACTATATTGCCCAGGCTGCTCTCAAACTCCTGGTCTCACGTGATCCTCCTGCCTCAGCCTCCCAAACTGCTGGGATTGTAAGCATAAGCCACTGCACCCAACCTGGCCTAGATTTTAATGTCAAAGTTTTCCAAATTCTTTGCAGGTTGAACAAAACACCTTCGTGGCCTCCGGACAGACTATGGTTTGCAGTTTGTGCTCTCTAAGTAAGGTCTAGGGCTCATTCATTGTGTTGAAAGATTGTTCCTTGCCTTTGAGAAGATTGTAGTCACTGAATTATGATAATGGAAGTCAAGATTACATGGAAACAGAAAAAGGAGAAGCTTTATCTATCCTGAGCCAGAGCTTAAGCAGGAGGGGATGGTTGGTAAAGGAATGCTTCAGGAAAACAATCAACTTTATCTTGAATGAAAATTGGAGAGGGGGAAGACACAGAAGGGCGCAAAGTGTACTGTAGGTAGAGCACAGAACAGAAGCCAAGGCATGCAGGTATATGCAGAAGAGCATAGAAGCTGACACTATGCTTCTCTATGCCTGGGATCCAGGTGAGGTGATGAGAGATGGAAGCTGTGGTTGAAGAGAAATCAGACCATGGAGGACACAGGCAGATCCACTTTATGGAATTTGGGCTGAGTTGAAAGATTTAAAATGTTGCTATTCTTAGTTATTCATATTTTATTCAAGTTCAAAAGAATGATTCTCTAGTTGTGGAATTTAATGAACTAGCAATCTGGTTTGGATGTGTATTTCTAAAAAATGACACAAGATAAACTGTTGGTTTATTATTATAGTTATGGTATATTGTATTGTTTAGTTTTATAAAATTATTATTGATATAAAATCAACTCACATTTGACTGATACTGTAAACCTTGCAATAGAAATAGTTTTGACATTGGTATACACCTGTGAAACTGTCACCTCTGTCTAGGTAATGAATATTTAACCCCTTCCCAAAAATGTCCCCATGCCCCATTGTAATCACTCCCCTCTCCCACTGTCCCACCCTGTTCCTTGGCAACACCGATCTGTTTTCAGTTACCATAGATTAGCTCACATACAGAACTTTATTCAAATGGAACCCTGTAATATGTGCTCTTTATTTTCTGGCTTCTTTCAGTCTGCATAATTACTTGGAGATTTATCCATGTTGCTATGAGCATCAAATAGTTTCTAAAACAAGAGCTTATGAGTCTACCAGTAGCATCACACTCTCCCCAATACTTGTTATTGTTAGGGACAAGCTGCCCCAGGACCCCCCATCTCAATGCAGCTGACCCTTACTTGAACACTCTGCAGCTGCATTCTTGAACCCTTATCTGGGCACCACAGCAAGGTCACCAGACTTGCTGAGCAAAATCTGATTGCAGCCCTCCAGGCAGCACGGGGGAGGTCACGACAACATGGATAAACCTACGTTACATCCTCTTACAAATTCCTATTTTCACAGGATAATATATTGTATATCATGAGATGATATGTGGTAAAGTCAACCGACAAACAGCCCCAGGGTCTCTCTCCGCCGTATAAACTCCTCATTTTGTAAGCTCAGGGCTGCCTCCTCTGACTGTGGTGGTGCAGCCAGCAGGTTAATAAACTTACTTGCTTGACTTTGGGTCTCTCTCTCTCATCCTTTCTCTCGGCCAACCTTACATTTTGGTGCCGAAACCTGGAAGGGGATAGGCTCTGGCTGGGTGTCCTTAGAGGTCTCTCTCTCTCTCTTTCTCTCTCTTCTATCACCCCTCACCTGGCCAACCTCCCCTTCCCGAACCTGCCAAAGACCCAGAGGATCTCCCAGACCCTCCCATTGTTTGCTACCTCATCCACCATCAGAGCCTCTGCTAGGGGTAAGAGAGACTTTTGTCATTTACACAGAACTCTTGACCATCTCTTCACTTCTGAAAGACCCAGAGCTGGGCCAGGGGCTTCCTCTGAGCCTCCAGGCCTCCGGTTCCTCCATTTCAGGGATGTCTGACATGGTGGCCACCTCCTCTGTCCTGGACAAGGCCCGCAGGAAAGGGGACGCCTTCTCCCGCAGTCCTTGTCAAAGGCGGTCTCTTCTTCCTCTACCCTGCCTTCTGCATTCACTATGGGAGCCTCTCGGTCTACCCCTTCCAAGGCTACCCACCTTGGGATTCTTCTCCACAATCTAAATGCTCTTGGCCTCTGTTCAGAGGTCCGTTCTAAGAAGCTTATCTTTTACTGCAATACTGCATGGCCTCAATACCAATTGGACAATGGCTCCCAATGGCTCGAAAATGGCACTTTCGATTTCAATGTACTTAGAGACTTAGACAACTTTTGCCATCACAATGGGAAATGGTCTGAGATTCTTTATGTAAAGACTTTCTTCGCTTTTTGTAACCATGCTTCCCTCTGCCATTCCTGCTCTACTTTCCAAATCCTCCTCGCCTGCTCCAAACCCAAATCGTCTCCTACCACCCCCCAACAGCTCCAGCTGATGACTCCTCTTCCTTTGATCCTGCCGATTTTTCCCCTGCTTGACAACATGATCCTCAACTGGAGCATCAAGATCCCCCACTGTAAGGCCCCACTCCAGCCCTACCCCTTTCCCCCCACTCTCTCCAGCCACCCCACTTCTGACTCTGAGTCCTCCCCATCTCCACCCCTTACCTGCTCTCGAGCCCAACATCCCCTGCAACCAGCTCCTTTACTCCCGCTCTGGGAAGTAGCCGGAGTCGAAGGGATTGTCCATGTCCACGTCCCCTTTTCCCTCTCTGATCTCCCCCAAATTGAAAAATGTCTCAGGTCCTTCTCCTCCAATCCTGATACTTATATCAAAGAATTTAAATATCTCACTCAAATGTTGAGTTGTTAAATATCTCACCAAAATCTCACGAGTTGAACTTACTTGGCATGATCTCTATATTATTCTCTCTTCTACCCTCCTCCCGGAAGACTAGGAAAGAGTGTGGCTTTCAGCCTAGGCACATGCTGATGACCTTCATCGGCAGGATCCTACTAAGCCCATAGGAGCCACTGCAGTTCCCCAGGAAGAGCCTTCCTGGGAATCCCAACCCACAGATCCTAGCCGAGCATCCGGTAACCATACAGTTACTTGCCTCATTGCAGGCCTTTAACAAAGCTGCTCATAAGGCTGTAAATTTTGAAAAACGCAAAGATATCTCCCAGAAAGCAGATGAGAATCCTGCCCAGTTTCTTTCCAGCCTTACAGAGGATCTCCAAAAATACACCCACCTCGACCCTGCCTCCCCAGAAGGAATGATTGTTCTTAACACCCATTTTATTTCCCAATCTGCCCCCGACATCCAGCGCAAACTTAAAAAGGCTGAAGATCGCCCTCAAACCCCACAACAAGGCTTCCTTAACCTGGCTTTCAAAGTCTTCAATAACAGGGATGAGCAAAATACATTAGATAAAGCCCAAAGAGATCGTGCTAAATACCAGCTTCTAGCAGCAGCTATCCACCAGCCTCACCATAGTACCCAAGGGCACAAAAGACCCAATAGCGGCAACTCTCCCAGGCCTTGTTTTAAGTGCGACAAAGAAGGCCACTGGGCATGGGCATGCCCCAACCCATGAGTGCCGCAGAGCCCTTGCCCAGTCTGCCAGCAGACAGGCCACTAGAAGTCTGACTGTCCTCTCAACAGATGGACAGAGAAGCCTGCTCCTCAGGGCCACCACATCTTCAACAAGACAAAAAGTGAAGAGTCGCTTGCACTTCCACAGCTCCTCGGCCTAGCCGCTAAAGACTGACGAGGCCCAGGGCCCCTGGCCCCAACTGGCTTCACAGCATCAGAAGGCAGGGTAACTCTACTAGTAGCAGGTAAGCCGATCTCTTTTTTATTCGGTAGTGGGGTCACCTACTTGGCTTTGCCTGAGTTCTCAGGGCCAATTCATCCCTCTCAAGTCTCAGTTGTGGGGGTTGACAGACTCATCTTGCATCCACGCGCCACCAGACCTCTTCCTTGTTTCCTGTTTGATACCGTTTTCTCACACTCATTCCTTATCATGCCTTGTTGACCCACCTCCATTCTAGGCCGAGATCTTTTAGCCAAATTCAAAGCGTCTATCACCTTTTCCTGCCTCCCTCAACCAGAGTCCCTCCTGCTCCTCTCCGCTAGTCTGGTTCCTGACCTCTCTCCCCAGCAGCTGCTTCCCGCTTCTCTCATTACCCAATAGTGTGATACACTGCCACCCCTTCCATAGCTGGTGACCCCATCAAAATCCAGTTAAAAGGCCCTTCCAAATTTCCCAACATCCCCCATGGCCCTGACCCACCAAAAGGGCCCCCAGTCCATCATAAACAAGCTCTGCTCACGTGATCTTCTTAGACAAACACATTCTCCATATAACACCCCCATCCTCCCTGTTAAAAAATCTGATGGCTCATACCAACTCGTTCAGGACCTCCGAGCCATAAATCAGGCTGTCCTCCCTATTCATCCTGTAATCCTTAACCCCTATACACTTCTCTCTCTCGTCCCCTACAACACCACCCACTAAACCACAATTTACTTAAAGGATGCCTTCTTTACCATTCCCCTACACCCTGATTCCCAAAACCTCTTTACTTTCACCTGGACTGACTCCGACACCCTCCAGTCATAACAACTCACATGAACTGTCCTCCCTCAGGGCTTCAGGGATAGCCCTCATTTCTTCTGAGACCTTACTTCCTTATTACCTGTCTCTCAGCTGTCTCCTTCAATATGTGGATGACCTTCTTTGCAGACCCTCTCTAAAAACTCTCAAACTCACACGGCCACTCTCTTAAACTTCCTCACTGTCAAAGGATATGGGGTCTCCCTCTCCAAGGCCCAACTCTCCACCTTCATGGTGTCCTACTTAGGAATTCAACTTTCCCTGGGACCCAGGCTATGACCCCAGCCCAAGCAGCATTAATAGATAATCTACCCTCGCCCTCCTCCAAAAGCAAAATCCTTTTCTTCCTAGGGCTAGCAGGCTTCTTTAGAATATGAATTCCCAACTTTGCCCTCCTAGCTTGCCCCCTCTATGAAGTGGTCAAAGGCCCTCTTAATGAACCCTAAATCCTTCACATAACATACTCCCTAGCTTCCGTTAACTCCAAACTGCTCTTATCACTGTGCCAGCTCTGTCCTTACCTGATATCTCCCAACCTTTCACTCTCTATACTGCTGAAAGCCGAGGAATAGCCCTCGGTGTCTTAGGACAACAGAAAGGAAATCCTCTTTCTTTTGCCTCTGTAGCTTACCTCTCTAAACAACTAGATAACACAGTCAAAGGGTGGCCAGTCTGCCTTAAAGCACTAGCAGTGCTGGCCATTTTAGCTCTAGAAAGCAGGAAACTAACTTTCAGCCAGAATACCACTGTCCAGTCCTCATAATCTACAAGATCTCCTCTCTTCCTGAGCATTAGCCTAATGAGGAATTGAACTGAGTTGGGATTGGCTTCCAGTTTCAGTTAGTTTCAGTTTGTTACTCATATCAAACGTTGTGAGGGTGGTTTTAGGCTTCATCCTTAGCAGGACTTTATAAACATTGTGGAAAAAAGAGATCTCTGCTTTCTGTTCAACCTCATGTCCAGGCACCACCTGGAAAGTGATGCAGGGAAAATTCCAAGAGACAATTGTTGGATGGGAGGGTTAGTTTTGAGTGTGGGCTCCTTTTAGCTTCAATTTCACCACTCAACTCCTACATGACCACTGAAAATGTGATTTGTTTCTCTTTGCCCTTTCTAAATCCTGTCTGGGATAGGCTTCTCATTTGGCTGCCCCTCCACCAGCCTTGATAATTTCCCTCAGTGATGGAAGCAGCCACCCTCCTGTGCTGGCCTAGGAATGAGTTACCTCTCTCTGAAATTGTATTACTTCTGAAACTCTTAAATAGTTCAAAAAATAGATTTTTTCAAAAAGCTTCTCTAGTATTTTCTCATTGTTATGATAGGAGCAATCATCTTTTTCAAGTTTCTATATCCTAAATAGAAGAGTAACCAAGAAATTGTTAAGGATATTATTGGAATCAATAGACTTACTAATAAATAGAAAAATAAAGTATTCAAAATGATAAGATTTCAGAACTTTTCTACCTAATATTTAAGGTGAAATAAGTTATAGTATGGCATTTACCCACCAAGCAATAAGAGAGATGACTTACTGACTTTTACACTATGTTGTTTGGTATATTGTTCTCTAATACCATAATTAATTTTTTATATTTTTTTACTTTGACACATCACAGAGAAATATGAGCTCAAATATAACATTCTTAATATTATCTTAGACTTATTTTGACAGGTGAAGAAAAAAATAAAGGCGGAAAGATAAATAGGGAAGGAAAGGGAAAAAAGGAGGAGAAACTAAGAAAATAAAATTAATCTGAATACAAAATACTTTTAAATTTCTTCACTTTAGGAACATAAAACATTATTTTATTTCTTCTTTGAGTGAGGCAAATTGTCAGAAGAAATTATCATATGAGATTATAAGAATTTTGGCAGAAATTGTGAAAGAAAATATGGCCAATTCATTGTGAAAATATTAACTAGATACCTGTTATTGTAACTAATGGATGGCTAGATCTTCAGGTTTCCTTATTTATCAAACATATTTGCAGGGAAAAAAATAGGTCACAGCAAAACAACAAAGCATCCTAAGCTGGCTGAAGAAAATTACTATAAACCTAATCTAGAATGATGTATTAATCATCCCTTTTCCAGCCTGGGCAACATAGGGAGACCCCATCCCTACAAATAATACCAATTAAAAAAAGATAACTGGATGCGGTGATGTGCACCTGTAGTTGCAGCTACTTGAGAGGCTGAGGTGGGGGGATCACTTGAGCCCAGGAGTTTGAGGCTGCAGTGAGCTGTGATTGCTCTACTGCACTCTAGCCTGGATGACAGAGTGAGACTCTGTATCAACAAAAAGGAAGAAGGAGGAAGGAAGGAAGGAAAAGAGAAATCAAACCTTTTTATTTTCTCTATTTCTGGTGCTTCGTCAGCTGGGGCCTTGCTGAAACTGGAGAGACTGACCCTCTTAGAGCAGCCACTTCCTAGAGATACTAAACTGTTTACCCTTGGAAGTGTGCCTTTCATATGTGAACCAACCAGTCCAGAACCTACGTACCCTTCACCTCCTGTGTCGGGCCCTTATACTCAGGACGAATATTCCCTGCCCCAATCCACTGCAGGGCCAGGTACCCTGAAAACTCAGAACAGCCCCTACAGCTCACAGTTGACTGAAATTGATCAAACCAAACAATTTCTAAACCTGCGTACCCTGCCTCACCCATTTCTTCCCATGGAAACCATGATAGAGGCTCTTGTTCACATGCCCCTCCCTCTCTTCCCTCTGTCTCCTCACCAAACCTGGTGCTTTCCCACATGGCATAGCATGATCTACCTCTTGGGAACTGTGACTGACAAACTACTTTTCAATGACAATCATCTCTGATCTATTGGTCTCACCATATCTGAATAAATAATAAATTTACATTAAACATGGCTTCATACTTTACTCCTTTCCTTCTCAAGAGACATAAGAAAGCCTAGAGCCATCAACAAATGATTATTACACTAAAAAAAAAAGAAAAAAGTGACTGCTTCGGATACCTATCAAGTGTACTGTACTAGCTGTTTTCTTAACAGATCCTCATAGAATTTTTAAAACAGCACTCTGAGTTAGGTATATTATTATCCCTATTTTACAGACAAGTAAACTGAGGTTCAGGGAGGTTTCTCACATGGTAAGTGGAGGAGTCACTTGACACTATATGACACTAAAGCCATTGTTCTTTAAATGAACCGTACAAATCAACCAAAAAACATTGATCTGAAAGATCAGAAGCAGAGAGGTTTTATAGAGCTGAATACTAGGTGTCTGTGATAAATTTGAAAATGGTTACAGATATAGATAGAACTATCATTTGGAATTGAATCTGTGCTTTATACTTCTGGAATATGTAAATGTCTTTTTGTAAAAACACATAAATTAAGCAAGTGGACAGGGTGAATAATCTGGAATCAAAAAGAATGGATGTTAATGCAGACTTGACTTTAGGAACTACCTTGAAAAGTAATTTCTGAGGGACACAACCATTTGGGGACACAGGCTCTTCCAAGCACAAACCATTCTTTAAAAAAAAAAATGTTCTTTGGCTACCAGACTCATTCTTAGAACAAAGGCCTGTAAGCTTTAGATACAAAGCTTAGATAACTGATAAAAGTTAACAACTGTAGAATATTACAAATTTTCAGCACCATTGTATATTTAATATATACGTTGTGATTTAATTTACATATGCTGTTTTAAAGGATTTGTATTATTTTTGCATGGAGTGCTCCAGACCTTCATTGCCTGGGTATTCCTCCCCTAGAACCTGGTCCTGCCCTTGGTTGCCTTGCAGTGCAGGTAGAAGGCAGGACCACAGCCTGGTGGCTCTGCAAGAAGATTACAGAGCCAGCTCAACAGGAAAGTCTGAGGCAACAGGACATGCAGCCAGCTCATGCTGCTTCCCCTACTGAGACCCTCTACTGAACTTTTGTCCTTTGATCAGCCAGATAAACATGACTGTACCCTGAGAACCTGTAGTTTTGGTGGAAATGCTCTTCCCCATATCAATTGCTACCCCTTTCTACTCCAGTGGGATGAAATTGGTCTATAATCCTAAAGTGTGTCTCTGCATAAAGGACTAGAGAAAATAAATATGCTTTATTTTAAAATTAGTTTTCCATTGAAGCAGTAGAGGTAACTCAACTCATTACTTTGGGTGTTAGAATTCTTTCACGAGGGCTTTACACTTGGCAGTTTCTTGCACTTCTTCTATTCTAAAGCCTCCATATTTGCATATTTCAATTCAGGATGCCATAACACTTATCACTGTTCACAGTTCAAGGTTTAACTGTTGTTTCTTTTTTCCTCCTTTCCCTTGCTATGTCTAGACACATCTGCCATGGAATTAAACAATATTAGGGGTGTTAATTGGATTTTCTCCATCTGTCATGACATAATCTGTGATGTATGTTCTTGGGTGTTTACATTTTCCAGGAAAGTTCAGTTGGCATCATGTTACTATCATTGTTAATCACAGGTTATTGTATTATTTCTATTTTAAATTACCCATGTTTACTATTCCTTGTCTTCTTGTGTAAAGACAATTTGCTGTAAGGAGAGACAGAGGATTTATAAGGTAGTTTGGCGGCAAACATCTAGTAGCTCCAGAGATTGGTGGAAACATTTGTTTTCCAAAATGAAAATTAAGAATCACTTTAATTTCTGTAAGGGAGCTATAATTTTGGTAAAGGTCAATAGTACTATAAATGCTCTAATATTTTAGATAACTATATTCTTATTTTTAACAAAGTTATACATGTACATATTTTAAACAACCAGATAGTTCTGTAAGACTTTTAAAAAAATAGTCCAGTTGATTAAAAAAAAATCTCTTAAAATATTTAAAGAGGTTTATTCTGAGCCAATATGAGTGACCATGGCTCTCAAGAGGTCCTGAGAAAGTGTGCCTGAGGCAGTTGGGTTAGTTTGGTTTTATACCTCTTAGGGAGACAGGAATGTAGATAAAATCATAAATTCATACATGGAAGGAATGTATATATTGGTTCAGGATTAGAGGTGAGATATCTTCAAGAGGGATGGTTACAGGTTATAGGTGGATTCAAAGATTTTCTGATTGGCAATAGGTTGAAAGAGTTAAGATTTGTCTAAAGACTTGAAGTCAGTAGAAAGAAATGCTTGAGTGAAGATAAAGGAGGTCTGGAGGCCAAGGTTCTTGTTATGCAGAGAAAGCCTCATGGGTAGCAGTTTTCAGAGAGGATAGATCACAAATGTCTCTTTTCAGACATTAAAAGTGTCAGCCTCTCATTTAAACTCTCCTAGGTATGGGAAAGGCCTAGAAAGGGAAGGCCTGGTTGCATTAATGGAGATTCTCTACAGATGCAAATTTCCCCCACTAAAGACAGCTTTGCAGGAGTCATTTCAAAATATGTCAAATAAATATATGTTGGGGTAAAATATTTTTGTCTTTGGGGTCTGCTATTGAAGCAGCCTTGTTGTCTGGAGTAACACCTGAGGTTTGTTGTCACACGGCCATGGAGAACAAGGACATGAACACACAAAGAGTGAGGTTGAAAGTTTAATAGGTGAAAGAAAGAGAATAGTTCCCTGCTGTGGGGAGGGGGTCCTGGAAAAATGAATTGCCGAATCTGCTGTGAAATGCAGGGGGTTTTATAGATGAGCGAGTGGTGATGTAGTGTCTGGTTTACATAGCGCATGAAAAACTGGTCAAACCAGGTGTGTCATTTGCATCGGGTACAAATCTGTGGTAGTTCCCACCCTAATCTTTCATTATGCAGGTGGGTCCTTTGCCTGAGCTGCACCATACTGCCCATTTATTACTGTACATGTGGTAACAAAAAAAAAAAAAAAAAAAAGGGAAGATGGAGCCTCCATGTCGGACATCCCTGGCCCCCAGGTAGCCTTTTTCTTTAGGTGCAGCTGCTGGCATTTCCCTGTGCAAAACCTCCAGCTTGCTTATCTATGCTGCAGCTCAATTTTTCAGGCTGCTTTTGGTTAGAAAAGAAATGATTTTGGGGGCTGCTTTTTGTTAGAAAAGAAATTCTGCAGAGGACTCTTTCGCCCTCACTATCTGCCCAAATAATTATTTTCTACCTCCTGTATCACTATCTTGTCATGTGATGCCATACCAGAGTCAGATTGGAATTTGGTGTCTTATTGCCATGGAGTCTGTTTAGTCAGTGTTAGGATCTCTGCTTTAATGTTAATGCTGGTCATTTGTGACTAAACTCAAAAAGCGAGAGGCTGTAGTCAGGCCTGTCCAATCTCCCTTCCTGTTATGGCTGGGAATTCAGATTTTCAGGTTTTTCTGTGACCCCGTTGGCTAAGAGGGGGGTTTGTCCAGTTGGTTGAGGGGCTTAGGATTCTATTTTTGGTTTACAGTCTCTTATATATACTACTGCCATTTTCCACCCTACAAAAGTCAAATATCTCCATTTTAATCTAATTATGTTATTACTTATCTCTGTATTTCAAAATAATAGGCTTTTGGATTGTAAACTTCTTGATTTTTCAGTTTTATTACATTCCTCCATTGACTGTTGACAATAGAAGATGAGGCATAAACTCTTTTAAATCTTCTCACTACCACATGCAAACTCCTACATCCTACAACTTCAGTGTATTATATTTTTACATTAGTAGAAAGTAGAACGCTCAAGGGCATATTTCCTTTTAGAAAGACTTTCAACCAATCTTATTTATACACAGTCTTCAGCCCATCTTTAAGTATATGTGAATGGTGCTACCTGACAACACAAAAAACAGCCTGAACATGAGGTTTAGCAGGCAAAATTTCAGGAATACATTTTTACTGTATTAAATGTTTGCTTCACTAATTTTCTAAAATTACATATGCCCTTGGACTTGAAAGTTTTTCTCAATCTATTTTACCTCCTTTCATGTATTGCTTACTGTTATGAGCTAAATTGTGTCCCATCCAAAATTCGTATGTTGAAGTTCTAACCTCCAGTACTTCAGAATGCAACCGTATTTGGAAATAGGGTCCCTGCAGATGTAACTAGTTAAGTTTAAGCCATACTGAAAAAGGGTAGGCCCCAAATTCGATATTACTGGTGCTCTTAGAGAAAGGAGAAACTGGACACAGACACACACATAGGGAGAATGCCCCATGAAGATGAAGGCAGAGGTCGGAAAGGCCAAGAAACAACTAGAAGCCCTCAGAAGGAACCAGAAATTGATCTTGGGCATCTAGCCCTATGTACTTTGTGACAATAAATTTCTATTTTTTAAGCCATTAGTTTGTGATGCTTGGTTATGGCAGCCTTAGCAAACTAATCCACTTACCACGAGAGAACCTTAATTTATAAATCTTGTGCTCCAGCTAAGGGAGCTTTTATTTTTATTTCAACTTTAATTTTAGATGCAGGTGTGTTACATGGGTATACTGCATGATGTTGAGGTTTGGGTATGATTGATTTCACCATCCAGGTAGTGTACATAGTAGTCAGCATTAGCAGTGGAACATATTCAAGTCACGGCACTGAAGTATGTTAGTGGTGACGAATCCATATGGGTCTGCAGCAACCTCAATTCTTGCCTCCTTGGGGGAAACAATTTGACCAAGGGGCAGAAGGCAGAGTGAGAAACTGAAGCACATTTTAGAGCAGAAGTGAACATTTATTAAAAAGCTTCAGAGCAGGAATGAAAGGAGGTAAAGCACACTTGGAAGAGGGCCAAGTGGGCAACTTGAGAGATCAAGTGCACGGTTTGACCTGTGGACTTAGGGTTTTTTATATTGGCATGCTTCTGGGGTCTTGCATCCCTTCTTCCCTGATTCTTCCCTTTGAGTGGGCTGTCTTGCATGTGCAGTGGCCTGCAAGCACCTGGGAGGAGCCGCATGCGCAGTGTGTTTACTGGACTTGTACACATGCTCACTTGAGGTGTTCTTCCCTTACTAGTTGAGTGTTCATAGAGAAAAGTCACATTTCAGTTAAACTCCATCATTTTGCCTCTTAGTGCAAATGCATGAGCCCATTTGCCCAACCTGAGATCTCATCGGGAAGCTGCTGATCACCAACTTGAGGTGTTTTCTATCTATTGGAAGACTGCCTTTCCCTGGTGCTGTCTGTGACCAGTTATTATTTTAGAGAAATAGTTTATAGTTTAATGACCGCTTGACCATCACCTACCTGATGGTTGCCTGACATTCCTGGGTGGGTTGGGGAGACCTCCCCTACCCTGCTCATTCCTAATTAGCTACCTACTGTAACACCAATAGGTAGTTTTTCAACCCTTTTACCCCTCCCTTGTCCATCAAGTAGTCCCCAAGGGGAACCTTAAATAATTGTCAGAAGTCTCAAGGCATGTTGACCATCAAGATAAATGACCTATTTTCTTAGTACTAGGATCCACTTTTCTAGTTTTAAAAACATTCTGATGAGATACACGTACAATTTTATCAACTCTTTTTAAGTGTACAATAGCATTAAGTAAATTCATATTTTTATGCAACCAATCCCCAGAACTCTTTAATTCCATTCCCTTTAAACAGAGATTATCCAACCTCCGCTTCCTTTCCAAACTACCCCAATTTTACTATCTCTATGAATTTGACTACTCTTCACACCTTATCATACAGCATTACTTTTCATCATTGATTTATTTCACTTAGCATAGTATCTTCAAATTTCACCTGTGTTGTAGCATGTGTCAAAATCCTTTTGCTTTCTAAGATTGAGTAATAGTTCATTGTATGTACATACAGTACATTTTGTTTATTCATTCATCTGTTGATGAAAACTTGAGTTGCTTCCATTTTTGGCTATTTTGAACAATGCAGCTATGAACATGGGTGTATAATATAATTCTTTTAAATTAGTTCTACCTTTGCTCAGACCCTTTCTCAATAGTCTCCAAATTTCTTCCAGTAGGTGTTCTGTTGAAATTTTCTTTCTTCTTCCTTCTCTCCTCCCAATTTCTCCAGAGCTCTTTGCTGCACTCATAATCTCAAGGAGGAAAACCATATCCACGAAGACTCAGTGGTCAGCAGGGTTAGCTAAGCCTTCAAGGCACATATACTCACAGTAAACTAGGGCTCTCAAGATTAATGGATTTGGTGCATTAGGTAAACTATCATTGTTAGCGATGGCAAATCGGCACAGGCCTGCAGCACCCTCAATTCTTGCCTCCACAGAAGAAAGTATTTGACTGAGGGGCATAAAAGGCAGAGTGACAGACTAAGGCAAGTTTTACAGCAGGAGTGAAAGTTTACTAAAAAGCTTTAGAGGAGGAATGAAAGGAAGTAAAGTACACTTGGAAGAGGGCAAAGTGGATGACTTGAGAGATTCAACTGCACTGTTTGATCTTTGAACTGGGGTTTTA
Source organism: Mandrillus leucophaeus (assembly GCF_000951045.1). Taxonomy (NCBI): domain Eukaryota; kingdom Metazoa; phylum Chordata; class Mammalia; order Primates; family Cercopithecidae; genus Mandrillus; species Mandrillus leucophaeus. The sequence continues at coordinate 854,399 of NW_012106653.1, forward strand.
GACGTTGTCATGCTTCTAGGGTCTTCCATTCCTTCTCCTCTAATTCTTCCTTTGGGGTGCACTGTCTGCATGCGCAGTGACTGTCAGTACTTGGGAGGGCCCACATGCACAACTGAGTCCTTTTTCCCTTATCAGTCAAGTGCTTAAACTCCACCATTTTGCCTCTTAGTGTGGATGCTTGAGCCCATTGGCCCAACTCCTGAGATCTTATTGGGAAGCTTCTGATCACCAGCTTCAGGTTTTATCTCTCTGTTGAAAAACTGGCTTGTCCTGGTGCCAGCTGCAACCAATTAGTATTTTAGAGTGACAGCTTAACAGCTGTCTGATCATCACCTGATGGTCACCTGACATTCTTGGTGGGGCAGGGGGTGGCCCTCTCTTGCCCTGCTCATGTCTAACTAGCCACCTACTGTAACAATATGATTTCAGCTATTTTATGGATGCTATAGTTTTCTGTGATGTAGTCTAGAAACTTAACCACAGTTCATATCAAATTTATGTGGGAATATACTAAATAAACCTTCAGGATGTAATGAGTATATTCATCTATATGTTAGGAATGCCACCTCTAGGTAATCTGTAAATCACAGATACTTGAAATAAAACTTCAGAAATATTTTAGCTATATTGTAACAAAATAATATGGGCATCAAGTTGTGTACTGCCTGCAGTATTCAAGTTCATACACATATTTAAGCAACTACAGTATTTTAGGCACTGAATATAAGAATGGCTGCCAATTAACATGTGCTTTAAATATTCTGCCATGTATCTGTATAATGAAACTGTGAGGTGAACATGATCACCCCAATTCCCCTTACGGGGAAGTTGAGGCTTACAGAGATAACATAACCTACCACATGGTCTGTATGAAAATAACCTATACAGATAGTTCACGTGAGAATCAAATTTGTTTAATTCTCATGTGAATACTTTTGCTACCATAATATATAATCGTAATGTACCAGAAAGGCTAGAATATCCTAGCTGAACAGAGGAGAGAAGTCTCAGCATTACAGAATGGAGAGGAAACCCCTCCATGAAATTTTGCATTTACCTTTTGACTTCATGTAACTAATATTCCAAAAATATGTATTTCAAAAGCAATCTTAAACTGTACATTTACAAATGTACACACGTTAAGGTCACCATCGCATATGTAGCATATGTTCATTTTCCAAGGGCAATAGAACACTTTCCTGGTCTGCTTAATATTACAACATACTGTCCCTCCGTCACTTATTATAATAATATGACCCTCCTACACAATTAATAGCATACTGTATGAACATGAAAGACAACTGAACATCACAGCAAAATATTTCGTTTAGATTTTGTAAAGATCATTACTCATAATCTTTTAAAAGTAATTCTACTTCTTTTATTATAATATTCTTAAACTCCATGTTCTAAAAATACAGTTGTAACTTCTTCACAAGAAAAGAGGAAAGTGCTTTTACTCTCAATGCTTTTGAATATAACCTAATTTATGAGACTGAAAGTATAGGATGAAGTGTTATCCAGATTTTGATAAAAATTGTATCTGAGAAAAGCTGAAATTGAGATTTCTGTAAATAGCTGGATATAAAATTAAGGTTTACTAAGAGAAGAATCTTTCTAATGAACTTAATTTCAGGAACTCAGTTTAGAGCTGATTCCCTTGTTACTGGTGCCACTCCCAGAAGAAAACAGTGTGCAAATGATCTGAATCCAAGGAAGAAAAGGGAATGCTCTTGGAAAGCTAATGGGTTTTAAAAGCCTCCTCATATTCATCTAGTGAGAACCCTGACAAACAACATTAAGCATCAGAAAGCCGAAAAATGCTCTCTGCAAGCACAATTTTCTTATTATTAAGCTTCTCACAGTAAACTGAGCTGCTTCTTCAGAAAAGTGCTGAGGAAAACCTCAACCCTATTGGGTACTAATAATGTAGAAACTCGGAGAAAACAACAAAAAAGTAGGAACAGTAACTGGAAGAGGATGCATTAGTGAAATAGAAAAGTGGGTCATCTGACAAGAGTGCAACAACAATAATAATGGTTGCAGAAGAGATTTTTCTAGTTAGTTAAGACTAGGATGAGATCTCCCTAAATTATTCAACTAATCCCAATTAACAGTCCCAATTGTGCAATTGTGAGCTGTTACTGGTATAACATTTCATCATTTAAAGCAAGTCAATTCTTCCCAGAAACCAGAAGAAAAAGTCCCTTCACCCTACGTTAAATTATATTCAGATGCTTGAGAAGAAATAATATTTACTTTCATAAAAACCACTCTTAGTAAGTATTCCATCCTGACTTAAAGTAAGGACATTCCTCATCCAGGTGAATTCCAATAACTTGTAGTTTAAGCCAGCCAGAGCACATAAGTCTCTGGATGCAATGGGCAGTCTTAGTACAGACCCAGCTTTCTGCCCTGTACTCTTTTATACCCATCCCAGGATTTTCTCATGATGACTCCCAGGGTGCCTTCTAGGCCTGACTCCCTTAATTCACTTGGAATTCCTTAATTTCAAGGAATCACCGACCCAAAGACATCAACTTATTCTTCTTGTTTTCTCAAAGCCTTTTGAGGCAATTTAACTTCAGAGGCCTGGATTTCTCTTTTACCCATAGACCTTTTACATGTGAGAATGGCTCTGAAGGGAACTCATAAAACTTAGTCTATTTGAAATGACTTATGGTAGGCCCTTTTTAACTGTAGACCTCCTATTTGATGAGGACACACATACAATGCTCACCCATATTATCAACTTAGGCCAGCATCAAAAGGCCCTTCAATCATATGGAAATAAAATATAGCTCCCTCCTACAAAGGAGAGAATTAACACGCACCCCCACAATACAACCAGGAGACAGGCTTACTGAAAACTTGGAAAGAAGAATCCCCCAACGATCAATTACAACTGACATGGAAGGGCCCATATCAGACATTGTTGCATATTCGCACTGCTGTTAAACTTCAAGGGGTAACTAATTGGGTACACCAATTAGTTTTATATCCTGGATAAAACCTGTTTCTAATGAGTTGCAGGAAGAAAAAGGAGGGTATCATGACCTACATTGTGAGCCTTTGAAGACCTCTGTTACCTGTTTAAAAAACTCAGCCGGAAGTGATAACCATGATGCTGTGGGTGGGAATGGGAGTATTAATTTTTCTCTTTTTCCTGAGTGTAATACTTATTTTCTATTGTGTTAGTCAACTGCCTTCTCCAAGGAAACACCTCTTTTGCCTTTGTTGGGTATAGAGGCTACTCTAAGGCCCAATCAGACACCAAGCTGTCACTCTTAATCCTGCTTGCTCTGCCAATTACCGTGACCTAGTATGGGTGGGAACAAACCCTACAGCAAATATTTCAAAACTTATAGCATCAGGGAGTCATCTTCATGGTGTCAGATTTGTCATCAACATCCATAGGATAGAAGGTTCCATCTTCGGGCCTATCCAGGGAATCTCACAGCCATCTCCCTAGACTTCCTAACTAACCACAATAATCCCAAAGTACTCAGACTCCGATTGACTTGGGTCAATATTGCATAAGGATTAGGAACCATTAGGTAAACTGTGACTACTGTCTCATTAACTGCTCTCAGATCCTTAAAAAATCCATATTCTACATTTGGTTTCTTTACAGGTAAAATGGAGGTGTTACATGGAGACTGATAGAATTGTGATAATTCATACTTAGGAACTTCATTATCAGGGGCTAGTTGTCCCTCTGAGCCTCAGGTCTCAAAGGATACTATATCTTCCATGGGTAATTAACACTGGGTTTTAAAATAACCTAGTCTGGGGGTACATTTACAGTTCTACCAGGGACTTTCATGTCTCAGACAGAGGGGTCTACTTAAGAAGTTATTTTCTTCTTAAGTAATCGCTTAAGAAGAGAGGCCTTCTTCTTGTCTGTGTTAAGGCTAGTACTTACAGCTAGGAGTAGTGTTTAGTCCTGGCCTACTGCCTTTTCATGAGGCACACCGAATTGAGCTATGGCCTGTGATAGGGAAAGTAAGTCTCTCTGCAGTAAAGGGACAGGGCACACAGGCATAAGCAAAAACTTGTGGAAAAAGGTATGGTATCCCCAAAGGACAACCAAGGGGGTAGGTAAATCTCCTCATTTTTGGCTGGTCATCAATCCCTGTTACCATACAAGAGTGGAAAGACTGCAGGACTTAGAAATGAGTAAAAACTGAGTAGGCTGCTCTCAGGTCCAATAAGAACTCAATATTTTTGCCTGCCATATAAAAACTTACCTGAGACTCCTCTGTGGAAATGGTAAGGTGTCCAGTAGTAGCTGTGGAGGATGTTGGGTTCCATGTATCCTCTGCTTTCTTGGGTATTATGGGTCTGGATGGCTTAGACTCTTTTCTTTTCTTTTTTTTTTTTTTTGGTCACCCAGGCTGGATTGTGGTGGTGCAATCTTGGCTCATTGCAACCCTCACATCCTGGGTTCAAGCAATTCTTTGCCTAAGCCTCCTGCTTAGACTCCCTTTTAAACCTGGAGCAGTCCTTCCTCCAGTGGCCCTCTACCTTATAGAAGTACACTGAGTTTGGCCTAGAAGCCAGCAACTTGAGGGCTCTTGTCTGAGCGACCCAGATGCTGATCTCACCACATTTTCTCAGGGTAGGCAACCCCAAGGCAGCAGGGAGTCTAAAGCAGCCACTAATAATTGTGCTTTTTGGCCAATTCTTTTGGTTTTCACCTTTTCCTCTGCCCTGTCCCCAGGGCACTGTCTGAGATTTGGCTCATGGGGATTTGGGGTCCCATTGCTACCTTTTGTAGCTTCCTCCAAATGTTATAGGCAGAGTGAGTAATAAAATGAACACCCAGGAGAACTCACCCTTCCAGGAAGTCTTGGTCTGTATTAGTATATTTCTCGAGTGCTTCAACCAAATGGTCCTGAAATAGAGTGGGATGTTTACCTTTCTTCTGAGTTATTTATCTCACGTGTCATAATAAACGGACTTAACCATACACATTTTCATACCTTCTGTTAAGTCAGCATGTGATTTCTGCATTTAAGATCTTGGGGACCCCTCTGGTAATCTCACTGGGGAGCTAGATCTGGAACTGCATCTGCTTCCACACAATAAATGTCATGGCCTGGGTTACAGGTGGCTACTCCAGCTGCACATTCATGGATAGTACCTCGAATTATTTGTATTTCCTCTATGGTACAACAAGCACATAATATTTGCATGTCATGCCAAGTTAAATCAAAAGACATTGTCAACTTAATAATCTCCTCCACAAACTTCCCTGGATCCTCTGAAAACTGACCAAATTTCCCCTTTCATAAAGCCAAATTGGACATGGAAAAAGTTGCATATACTTTGATTGTTTCTCCCTCTCTTTCAGTTACCTGCTGCAAAGGACACAGGCTTGACTTTGGGGGTTGATATGGGGCTCCACTCCTGGGGGTACTAGTTGGGCTTACTTCATCCAGCAGTAGAGGATATTGGTCAGGGATTGTAGGGTAAGGGGGAGGGGAATTTGATGATATTGGAGCATAATCCTGAGCTACAAAACTGATGGTCCCCCTCAGAATTAGGGAGACTGAGGAAGCTCTAAAGGGGGGCACTGCAGACCTCCTGGGAAGAAGAACTAGGAGGGAGTAATCTAGGATATCTGGTGTGGCTTCTGGGTACCTGAGAGTATCATAAGCCAGATACATTCTACAGCTAGCGTTTAGGTTAGGTTATGTAGGGCCATAAAAGACTGCACATAAGGAACTTCTTTTCATTTTTCTCCCTTTGTACAGAACGAATCTAATTGTGCCATATCACAACGTAAAGAACTATGCCTAGGCCAGATCTGTTGGTTCACCAATTTGTATTGAACCCAAACATTGTTGCAATAAAAAAATTTTTTTTTTCTTATTCAATTTGTATACTTTGAATTTACTCCAGTTGCCTAAAAGGCACTCCAATAATGAGTGTCTCGGGATGCTCACTGTTATCCCCAGGTCTAATAAGAATCTTTACAGAGGGTTTCACTTAGCTTGAGTTTAGTGAATGCCTACTTACTTTTCCCTTCTAAATGTCTACTTTCTACAAAGAAGGCATAAATATGGACAGCAAAATGTTACAGAAGTGGATCACAAGATATAAAAGGGCAGTAGAATGTTGAGCCTAAATTCCAGAGTGAGGAAAGCACCTTAGGTTGGGCAGAAAGGGGTTAAAGAAATGGTGACTGTGGAAAGGAGAAAGCAAAGGGGTGAAGAGCATTTCCCAAGGGGAGATGTCAGAAGTCACTACTTGATGGAGGACCTACCTAGTAGTAGAGACACCAAAAACAATGTTCGAGTGGCCACTTGTCTACTGCTGTAGGTGGTCAGCTATCAGTCCAGGGGCCCAGGAACTCTTGGTCCCTTTGACAAAGATAGGCTTGACAAAGGTGATTGTAAGACAAAACACAGGAAGGGTTCTGGAACTGGCTATTAGGAAAATAATGACCCCTAACTCCAGGTCAGAAAAGGAAAGGCTAAGATTCCCCCAGAGGGAGGGGCTATAACCCACAATCCTAGATGGAATGTTGATGCTGAAAATCCCAGAGCATCTAGGGCGTGGCCAACAGTACCAATGCCCAAACACCTGGAGTACCTGAGTGTCAGTCAATGAGGATCTCCTCACCAAATGCCAACAATCCTGGGGCACCCTGGGGTGGCCAACAGTGAACCCCAGTTCAAGTTGGTGTCATGAAGCAACGTGACTTTGGCATCCCAGAGTCAACACAAGAGGAGACCTCTCACAAGCAAGTATCCTGCCTTAAACAGTTTCCCAAATACAGTTAACAGAAAGTCAAAACAAACAAACAAACAAAAGACTGCAATTAAAACACCCATTTTTGATGGATATTTGGGTTGGTTCCAAGTCTTTGCTATTGTGAATGGTGCTGCAATAAACATACGTGTGCATGTGTGTTTATAGCAGCAATAAAAAAAACGTTTTATGACTTAAAATAGAACAGCTGATAGGGCAATAAAATGGAATCGGAGAAACGAACAAGAAAAAGGGTGACAAAGACATGCTTCAGGGCACCCAAATGACAGGAAACTTTTAACCAACCACTTAGCTAAAGGCTTTTGTTTCCTATCTCACCCAATATTATTTGGGGTCGGGGGGAGATAGAAGGTATACTCACCCATCCACAGGAGCCAAAATGACACCAACTGATCATCCATGTGAGACCTTGGTAAAGTTCTCTTCAGGTTCCTCAGTTTGGGTGCACTCAGCTGTCGTGGTGGGAGGGGCTGGCATCAAACCGGTAACCCATCTGCCTGTGGGTCGGAGCAGTGGGTCTCCTACAAGGCGGTGGCACTACGGCCACTTTCCCATTCACTCAGCTCTGCTTCCTGCTGGGGAAAATGATATCTCTAAAAAGAGCCTTTGGTTAATGTTATAGCTCTTGCAGTGTTAACAGCTCTTTGATATTACAGCCACAGTGTTATAGGTCTTGCAGCCTCGGTCACCGACTGCTATACCATCTCTATCACCATTTCGCTCCATCTCTCTGCTCATCACTTCTCCAGTCATCCTCTCACTGATCACTGTCTCTTCTTCTCTCTTGACTTTGCTTTTGCCTTGCCGACTGCCAACTGCCAATTCTCTCACCATCTGTCACACCATCATCTTCTCTCCTCAGCTCCACGTTGGGCACTACCTGATGCACAGCAGGCTTAGCCCATGAAGCTTCTTGGCTTTGCTTAGGAAATAATTCAAGAGTGAGCTAGTAACAGAAGAAAACAGCTTTATTGAAGTGTCAGTGTTACAGCTCCATGACTGCTCCTGCAGAGCAGAGCTGCCCCACAGGGAGCATGAAGAGTAGCAGATCAGGGGAAGTTCTGCAGTCATATTTATATCCAATTTGTATTACATGCAAATTAAGGGATGGGTTATTCAGAAATTTCTAGAAAAGAGGTTGTAACTTCCAGGTCATTGCCATAGCAAGGGGCAATCACTTCTGGGTGTTGCCATGGCAGTGGTAAACTGACACGGCACTGGTGGGCATGTCTTATGGAGAAGTGCTTTTGGTGCCTCTTCTCTGTTTCAGCCAGTCTTCAATATGGTCCAGAATTGAGTCCCGCCTCCTCTTCAATTTCACTGGTCCACAGATGGAGAGTAATTTAGCCCTGGGATGGACCATACCAAGTCTCATGTATAACTTATTCAGATGATGATATTTAAAACTTTTGAATTGATAATATTTAGATAAAATTTTTAATTTAGAATTGATGCTGGGATAGATTTCAACTTTTTGGAATTTTGGAATGAGGTGAATGAATTTCCATATGTGACAGATATAACTTTTGGTTGACTAGAGAGTGGAATATAGTAATTTGAATAGTGTTTCTGCTAAATCTATGTCTACTCAAAATTTCAGAATGTGATCTCATTTGGGAATAGGGTCTTTGCACATGTAATTAGTTAAGAATTTTGAGATGAAATCACGCTGGATTTAGGACAAGTCATGAATACAATGACTAGTGTCTTTAAGAAGAGGAAAGGATGCAAAGAGACACAGAGAAGAAGGCAATGTGATAAACGAGGGCAGGGACTGGAGTGATAACATCTACAAGCTAAGGACCACCAAAGATTGCCAGAAACTACCAGAAACTTGGAGAGAGAATGGGATAGTCTCTCCTTCAGAGCCTCTGCAGAAAACAACCATGTTGACATTTATTTTGGCTTTATGACCTATTGATTGGTGAAAGAATAAATTTCTATTGTTTTAAGCCACCAAGTTTGTGGCAATTTGTTATGGCAGCCCTAGGAAACCAATACGGAAGGGAAGAAAAAAACAAAACAAAACAAAACAAAAACAAAGAACAAGTGTCATAAATAGAAAACAGTTACAAGTAGATATAAAACATTTATAGTAGATACCAAACAAAATTGACCAATAATCACTTTAAACATGAATGGTTTAACTATACCAACTAAGACAGTGATTGTCAAAGTGGGTAAAAAAAAACCCAATTATATGCTTTCTATTAGAAACCTGCTTTAAAAGTAGAAAGGCTGAGATTGGTTTAAATAAAGGGATGATGGAGAAAGATATACCATGCTAACACTAAACAGAAGAAAGAAGGAGGAGGTATATTAATTTTACATAAAGTGGAATTCAGGACAAGGAAAATTATCAAGAGTAAAGAGGGGCAGGTAACATCACAATGGTGAGAAACTAGATGCTCTCCCATAAGATCAGAAACATGGCAAAGATTTTACCTTCCCAACATCACTCCTGTCCAAGATCATACTGGAATCCTAGCTAGTATAATAAGACAGAAAAAGGAAGAAAAGGTATATAGATTGGTATAGAAATAAAATAAAACTGTTCACAGATAACACCACTGTCTATATAGAAAATTCTGAGGAGCCAACAAGAACAACAAAATGCCTGGAACTAATATGCAGTTACAACACTTTGCATGATACAGGGTTAATAGACTAAAATCAACAGCTTACCCCAATACCAGGAATGTGTAACTGGAATTTGAAATTAAAAATCATTTATAATAGCACAAAAATTCAAATGTTCAGGCATAAATCTAATAAAATATGTATTAGATTATATGTGCAAAAATACAAAACTCCGATAAGAAGAAATTAATAAAGATCTAAATCAATGGAGATAAATTCCATATTTATGGCTTGGAAGAGCCAATATAAATGTCAATTTTCCCAATTGATTTATAGATTAAATGCAATCAAAACCTAGCATGCATGCAACTTTGTAGATACTGACAAACTGATTTTAAAGTTTATATGGAAAGACCAAAGGATTAGAATAGCTAACACAATACTGAAGAGTAAAAAAAAAAAACAAAAAAAAAACAAAAAAAAAACTGAAGGTTTTCCATATCAAAGTATCAAAACTTGAAATAGTGGGAAGTCCAGTCATATAACTGGCTATGAATTGTAAATACAGGGAATAAACACTGTAAATATTTTTGACACATTGTTCAACAAAGAGAATAATTATTCAAATGCTTTTTTTTTAAAATGTAAGCTTCTCTGTCCAGGAAAATCATCTTTTTAACTGAAAAGGGCAGGGGAAATAAAGGCTGATATTAGGTCAAGAAATTGTAAGCAGGTTTCTAACTATTTTTTAAAAACTGAACTGAACCTACAAGTAAGCAGGTTTCTAGGCGTTTCTAACATGAGTGTATGCCTCCTTTTCCAAAATAATCATCTCCCAATGAGGGAAATCTTCATAGAAGAGAATGCCACACCACCATGGTAAGCACCATGGTAAGAAACTTTGGAAGACCAAAGAAAAACACATGCTGAACTGATTTTATTAAAAGAAATAAAGGTGATTTCTACAACTATCTTAAAACATTCTCAGATGGATAGCCTATGGAGAGAGGCATTTTTTTTTTGAGACGGAGTCTCACACTGTCACCCAGGTTGGAGTACATTGGCACAATCTTGGCTCCCTGCAACCTCCGCCTCCCGGATTCAAGCGACTTTTATGCCTCAGCCTCCCGTGTAGCTGGGATTACAGGTGCCTGCCACCATGCATGGCTAATTTTTGTATTTTTAGTAGAGACAGGGTTTCGCCATGTTGACCAGGCTGGTCTCAAATTCCTGACCTCCGGTGATCCGTCTGCCTTGGTCTCTCAAAGTGCTGTGATTACAGGTGTGAGCCACTGGCCTGGCCTAATTTGTTTTCTTGATGGATCACTCAAATGGAAGGCCAGGAGAATACTGTTGAAAGTACATTTTTGATCCAAAGAAGCAAGCATTTGACCCAGTCTTTTGTAATATTGAAGAAATATGGTCTGGGTGCTAACATATTATGTAGTACATATTTTTATTTTTTAAGTGCACTAAAAACCGATGTATCATATGTACTCAGTGAAGTCGTATAAATTGATTGAGGCCAAACCAAATAGAGATCTTTATCAGAGTGGTACAGAACACTGCCCTTCCACCTTGTATCTGTAAGTGTACTCAGTTGCAGACAACAGAATTCACTCAATCTAAGTTAATCAGAAAGGAAAGTATTAAATAGTATTAGATACCTATGTTACCTTTTGAAGTGTTGGGCATTGGATGCTATACAGCGAAATAGAAGCTGGGGATCATATCCCCAGTTAAATAACTTTTACTTTTAATCTTGTTCATCTACTACCTTTATGTTTGCTGAACGTAATATGCATAAACATATAATTACTCTAAATTTATATGGGAATATAGTAGAATATGACTATAAATACAAAATAAATAATATCATCTGCACTAAAGGTATAGTTTTCAGAATGAGGGTGATAATGACATTACTGACTTCTGCACTGAGATATACTGTCGAACTTAACCTGTGTTACCTCAAAAACCTACACTCCACAAGTGGCTTCTATGAGCACTTAAGTTAATATCTTAGGCTTTACTAGTTCGATTAGGGAAAGTCTGGAAGGAGTTTTTACTGGTGAAATTTGTGACTTGTATATTATAAATGCCATCTCATTGTTGGAAATAAAGTATTTAAAATATGTGAAACGGCTAAAATATTTTAGAAATATTTCATACTCTTACGTTAACAGGAGATGAAAATCTGACAAGGTCTTATCCTGCATGCTCAAGCATAACTCTTAAGAATTAATGCTTAAATGGTCTTGTGTCCAACTATTCATTACAAGGACTTCCGTTTTCCTAGTACTGACAGAAAATATTCTGAAATGTTGTATGTCTGCTTCAGGACATGTCTGCTATTATGGAATGGTGGCCAGGGAGGGATTTCATTGGGCTGAAATATAATTCTGTCTCCTTTTCAGATGAGTTGAATAGACTGATTAAGTAAATTGCTAGAGGTCCACAGCCAGGAAGTGGAAGCTGTGGTTTATACCCAGGCATTCAGACTTAGAGCCCACACGGATCACCTCTAGGCAATCCTAACTCACTGTAATGATATTCTTTATGCTATTGTGATAAAAAAAAAAAAAAAAGAGATGAGCTTAAAAACGAATTTTCTCAGAAATTATAAAGAATGAACTACCTATAATCTCAGCACTTTGGGAGGCTAAGGGAGGTGGATCACTTGAGGTCAGGAGTTAAAGACTGACCTGGGCAACATGGCAAGACCCCATGTCTACAAAAAAATGCAAATAAAAAGTACCTAGGTGTGTTGGTACATGCCTATAGTCCCAGTTCCTCAGGAGCTTGAGTTGGTAGTAGGCTTGAGGCCGGGAGGTTGAGCCTGCAGTGAGCCATGATTGCCAGTGAGCCATGATTGCGCCACTGCACTCCAGCCTGAGCAAAAGGGTGAGATCCCATCTCAAAAAAAGAAAAAAGAAAAAAAGAAAAAGAAAAAGAATGTGAATCAATGTCAAGATTTCTCTGCTTCCTCTCTCTCCTGGCTTCTCCTTTTTTAATAATGAAAAGAATCACAGCAGGAGCAATGTGTTAATTGAATACCACTGTATACCTAACGTTTACAAAGGACCTATTGGCTCAAATGGAGTTGGTTGAATAAATAATAATAATGATATATTATAATAATATCACTTTATCTGTCACCTTTAATTAAATTTTTCATAATTTTTCATGTCATAGAGTGACAGATACAAGGATAAGACACTTTACCATGGACAAACATTTGAACTGGTGACCAAGAAAATAAAGATGAAATCTGTTCCCATTTTGTAAAATATAGAAGAATCACTCAGATCACTAAAATAATTCAGATAAATACAAGCAAATTGAAGTTTGTTTTAGGACATGCTTGACCTGGAAGTGAAGGAGGAACTAGGAAGACAGTGGGAGCTGGAGTCGACTGAGAGAACAGGATCTCTAGCAATCTCAGAGACCATGCAGTAGGTTCCCAAACTGTGTCCTGCTTCTCCTGGCAGTAGCTCCCTTCCCTAGTACTCTCTCAGCATTAACTAGTATCATACTTTGCTCTCTGTTTCTTTTCTCTACCTCAGTGGTATGCAATGTGTTCTTTGTAAAGTTGTACCTTTCCATTACAACCCTGGAGGGGCTGATGTGGTGCATTGAAAGATGTTTGGAAAAGGGCTTTAGACCCTCGGCCCTTGCTTCAACAAGAGTAGTTTTGTGTTTGCCCATTGTACATACATACTGAGATTCTAAGTTAACTTTATTTGAAAGATGATTCGTACTGCCAGAAAAAAAAAAGTTTGAAAATCTTTGAGCGGTCTCAGCTTTTCAAAATTTCTGTTTTCTTTTGTTTTTTAATACCCTGACATGACTAAATCAAATCCCTCACCCACCGATACGGCCTCTCAGATTTCATTTCAGGATTTGACTCTGAATATATTTCGCTTTCCACATCAACTGCTTGATATTTTATGCTTTTGGTGCTTTTTTAAAAAAGTGTGAACTTTTGTAAGAAGTAATATGATGGACATAGTCATTTCTTTTCACCTTTCAGCATATGATTTCATTGCCCTTAAATTCTTCTCTCCAGACCAAGAAGCCGTAACTGCAGAGGTCACATACAGGGCAAACCTTGGCTGTGCTGGAAGTGCCCAAGATGTGGCAAATGTCCTGACGTGTGTGTTGTGTGTAATTGTGTTTTTTGTTTGTTTGTTTGTTTTTTGAGACAGAGTCTCCTTCTGTTGCCCAGGCTGGAGTGCAATGTTGTGATCTTGGGTCACGGCAATGTCTGCCTCCCGGGTTCAAGCAATTCTCCTGCCTCAGCCTCCCAAGTAGCTGGGATTACAGGCATGTGCCACCATGCCTGGCTATTTTTTTTTTGTATTTTTAATAGAGACAGAGTTTCATCATGTTGGCCAGGCTGGTCTCAAACTCCTGAGTTATAACTTTAATAAATGACTCAGTGTATTTGACAACTATTTTTTCCTACTGTATTACATTATACTTTTGGGGAAAAGGCAAAAATATGTACACCAGAATTTATTTAGCAAAGTTAAAATAGTAGCATTCCAGAAACGCTGGAAGGGGAAAGATTTTCATTCTAAAAATTTACAGATACATTCAAATGTATATGACTAAAAGCTGTGTTTCATTATTTGCTGGAAGTGTAACATGCTTTCTTATCTTTATTTTTCTTGGAAAAAGTTGTTACTAAAAAATGAAGTTTTTAAAATTTTATATTTTTACTTATTATTTGTATTGATACATAGTATTTGTACATATTTATGTGGCACATGTGATATTTTGATACATGCATAGAATGTGTAATGATCAAGTCAGAATATTTGTGGTATTTTCTAGTTATTTTGAAATATACGTTATATTGTTGTTACAGTTACTCTACTCTGCTGGATTTTATTCCTTCTAACTGTATGTTTGCACCCATTAATTAGTCTGTCTTTATACCCCTCACATGGTTCCCAGCCTCTGGTGTGTATCATTCTACTTTCTACCTCCATGAGATCTACTATTTTAGCTCCCACATACGAGTGAAGACATGCTATATCTGTCTTTCCATGCTTGGTTTATTTCACTTAACATATTAACCTCCAGTTTCATCCATGTTGCTGCAAATTACATGATTTAATTATTTTTTATGGCTAAATAGTATTCCTTTGTGTATATATACCACATTTTCTTTATCCATTTGTTCACTGATGGATACAGGTTGATTTCATATCTTTAATATTGTGAATCATGCTGTGATAAACATGCAAGTGCAAGTATTTCTTTGATACACTGATTTCTTTTCCTTTGGATAAGTAACCAGGAGTGGGATTGCTGGATCACAATCTTAGTTATTAACAAGACTTAGTTATTAATTAATTATCTTCCACATATTTTGAGATGGACATTTATGAGTGGCTTCCCCATCATTCATCTTCTCTATTTTTAGGGACAGCTACAATTTTTATATGAGGATCTACTTTCCATAACTCTTGGTCCATAGCTGAAATCAGCTTCACCATTAGCTATAGCCAATATATTGCCTTGCTGTTTAAGGAAATTTAGGTTGGATTCCCTGCAATAATGCAACTACAACCTTCCAATGGCTGAATGTATCAACTATAGGGTCTTTGTCTTCAATAACTTGGTTTTGTTTTTGCAGACAAGGTCAAAGTTTGACCAATAATAGTTGCTCTGATTTTTATTTGCTGGAACAGATTGTACCTAGTGAAACACCAACCTTGTATTAGCTTTGAGTCTCCATCAGACAAGTTTGCAATCTTAAGCTTTTTTTTTTTTTTTCTACCGCCAAAATTGTTACCTTTCCTGCTGCTGCTTCGTTTCCTCAGTGGTACGGTGGCTGCCAAGAATGCTGCTTTCTTGTCATTGTTGACTCAACATTTCTTCTCCCTGGGGAGTAAGAGACGGCTCTTTTGGCCCTCTTCCTCTAGTGCATTCTTCTGGATACCTTTTTTATTTTATTCCATTTTTGCTGGCCTCTTACCCTAGAAAGGGAAGATTCTTAAACAAGGATCCTGAAACTTAACTTCTGTACCACATGCTGGTTCTTCACTAATGCTTCCTGGGAGACACAGAGAAGGCCATTCCCAGTAACTTCATGAATGAAGCACTAGATATTATCCCTCAATCACATTATTTAAACCTTCTTTAAGACTTAGCACAACTCTTCCGTAGACACTTTTATTTTCTCTATATACTTTATTATGGGAAATTGTATATTCAGAAAAGCAGGAGTAATAGGCATGTGGTTAGGATGGAGTAAGAGTAGATTAATCCTCCTTGGGAAACAAGTAGAAAAAGTCAGATAAATTATGCAAACCAGATTTTTAAAGACATCATAGACCAGTGAAAACAAAAAGGATACAAATAACTGAAATTATAGAGAGATCAAATTCATCTGAAGTAAAGCAGCGACAGCCAAATGTATTTTTTTTTTTTTTCCTGGGAGAATTTGAAAATCCTGAGCATGGGCTGAAGAAAGAGTTAAGACCACGCAGAGGAACTCTGTAGGAGAAAAGAGATACCAGCAAAGCTTTCAGTGGTTACATGGAGCTCAAGTAATGAATTGGAAATTTAAGGGGTTTAATTGCATTAAAATTTTTTCCACAGGTCATTTTGTGAGTTCTAGGTCTGTCTGTACAGGAGGCTGAGGAGGAATACAAAATACTTCTAAAGAGCAGAGAGGGAGCTTCAGTAGTTTTACACCTAAAAATGCAGCCAGTACTCCTAAAGACACTCACCAAAATTTAATTCCATATGAGTTAAGGACCTAAAGAGGTCACCTGAGGATCTCCGATGCCAGAAATCAAACTACAATATTTCAAAAGTAAAGAAGCAAGCATCAAAAATATCTCAATTAAGATCCTGGAAATTATATGTCTTTAAAATAGATATGAATCATACCTAAACTGCATCTTCTTAAAACTGCAACTCAGCCCTGACTTGGCACAATTCCTGATGGAATTGAGATATTCACTCTTTCTCCCTGCCTTCCTAAGAAAGGAAATATGGGAACCTCTCTTATGGGGACTTACATTAACTAGAGCCTTCAGGTTTTGTTTTGTTTTGTTTGTAAATACCAAATGTCTCACATGCAATCAACAATTTCTAGACAGAGAGTTGACTCATGAATGATCTTAGATATAGAAGTTGACAGATGAAGACATTAAAATTCCATCAACAGTATTAATTCAGTGTTAATACAGTGATGCAAAAGTAGGCAAAGTGAACAGGAGGATTGAATAGACAATCAGGATATAAATCTACAGATATTTAGACACCTGGTTTATGACAAAATAGAACTAGTAGTGCATTTCACAAAAAAGACTTAATGGTGCTGGGTTAATTAGATGTTCATATGAAGGACAAATGTATTTTCCCTATCTCGTCATATATAAAAATCAATTTCATATAGATTGTACATCTATATGTGATAGGAAAAATATCAAAGCTTTTACAAAAAAATGTAAGAAGTCATCTTTGTGACTTGGAGTAGGCAAAGGTTTTTTAAAATAGTACACAAAAAGCATTAAAGATAAAGGAAGACATTGATAAAGGGGACTATGTTAAAATCAAGAATTTCTATATATTAAGTTACCATGAAGACAACCCACAGAATGGAAGAAGACATTCTCTCACATACACCTGAAAAAAACTTGTATCCAGAACATATGAAGAGTTTTTACCAATCAATTTAAAAAACAGACACATCTAAAGAGAAAATATTGATATTTGAACATACACATTATAAATAAATTATGTACATTATAAAAGAGAACATACAAATACCCTGAGTATAATAAGTTACATAATAGAGTATAATAAGATACTCAACTTTGTTGTTTTCAGGGAACTGCAAAATAAAACCACAAAGTGGCATCAAAATACTCCTACCAGAAATAAAAAATGAAAAATATGGAAAATACCAAGTGTTGACAAAGATGTGGAGAAAATAGAACAGTTAATGCAGATATTAATATAAATTTGTAAAGCTCCTTTGGTAAACAGTTTGGTGATATCTACTATAATTGAAAATATAATACCCTATGACCCAATTAACTTATTTTTAGATATATATTCAACAAACAATCATGAGCATATGCTCACCGAAGGACATGAAATAGAATTTTCATAGCGGCACTGTTTGTAAAAGCACAATTCCTGAAAATTCTGAATGTCTATAAATAGTTAAATGGACAAGTAAATGGTGGCACATTCACACATTAGCATATATGACCCAATGAGAAAGTATGATTTACAACTACATGAAACAATTCCAAAATATCTCATGCTGATATCGAACAAAAATCAAGCCACAAGAATGTACAATCTATGATTTCATTTATATAAATTATATAAATAGGCAAACAGAAAATATTAGAAGTCACGATGGTGACTATACTTGGGAAAGTGGGTGTGTTCTTAAAAGGAGCACAAGTGGGGTCTTCTGAAGTCCTGATAATTTCTTGTTTCTTCATTGGGATGACAGTTACACAGATACATATGTTCAATTTTTGAAAAGTAATTGAAATTCTCTTATTATGTATAAACTTTTATTTTTAAAGAGTCTTTCTTGCTCTTTCATCCATGTACAGTGGCATGATCATAGCTCACTGCAGCCTGGAATTCCGCAGCTCAAGTGATCTTCCTGCCTCAGCCTCTCAAGTAGCTAGGACTACATATATGCACCACCATGCCCCACTAATATAGGTTTTTAATGTATGTATAGAGTTGTTTACAAAATAGACAGAATAGCATAACAAACCTGCAAGTAACCATGCAATCCGCTGCAATGATAGATCTATGACTAATCTTGTGTCAAGTATACTTCCAGTTCCCACTTCCATATTGTTTTGAAGCAAATATCAGACATCATATCATCTCATCCATAAATATTTTAGTCTGTATCTCTAAATTATACAGCCTCTTTTTCAAATGGAGCCACAATAACATTATTATTCTCAATAATTCCTTAACAATATTTTAAAAATTCAGCAAGCATTCAAGTTTCCAAACAGAGCATATATGCAAGTTTTCAATGCTAGATAAAGAGTTTTTACTTTACTCTCCCTTTCTCCCCTTCTCATTCCATCTTCCTAAACAGACTTGCAATGGTTCCAGGTTTTTGAAGACCACTGGGTCATGACCACCCAGCATCCTGATGTCAGTTAAAAGATGTTTTTAAGAAAGTATCTGCAGGTTCACAGTCCTAGAAATTTTGCAAAGAGGAAGAAGAAAAATGTAGGAATGCAAATGATTGTAGACATCTTAGTAAAAGTTTTAGGTCTAGGAATCAAATCTGTCAAACAAAACTAAAAGTAAGAGTGTGTCTGGCCTGAGAACTGGAGATATTGCATTATGTAAATAGATACGTGTTCTTAGAGAAGAAAAGGAAATGTAGGGACTTGTCTAGAGTGATCGAGAAGTTCACTCCACTTGAACGGGATATGATTCTCATACTGTTTTCTTGACTTTAGAAAAAATCTGATGGTTCAAGCTTATGAACTCTATACACATGTACATAAGTATAGTTAACAATAGTTTAATTTAAAAATGATGTTCCCTGAATGTTTTATACACACACACATGCATGAACACACACATACATATATACATTTGAATTCTATGTTTACAATCCCTCTTTCCAATGGACCTGAATGATAGAGTTTCCCAGTTTGGTTAAATGGTTTTTACTATATATCCTACTTTTGAAATAATAAATATATGAGCAAATATATTTGATAAAATTGCTTTTTAAAATTAATGTTTTAATTTTTACAATTATAGGAAAGTCTGTATGATGATTCATGTGGCCAGAAAGTGGAAGTTTAGCTTTCTATCACAAATTGTACTTTTGTGGATTCGAGTGACATAGCAACATGCTAGCCATGTTTATTGCTGTGGTTTGAGTATTTATATAAGGGAATTATGGTGCTTCTTGAGCACAGGATGTTTAAACTGATGATATGATGGTGGAATTTATGTTACTAGGACCTCTATTTACTCAACATGACTCAATATTAGAAGCCTTGAGTCATCATTGCGGAAGTTGGCCTAAGCTCTTGAAATACGGTGGTGCTCTGAGATAACTTTCCAATTAGTAAACCTTGATGGTAACAACAACAGAGGAGTACACAGGCATAATTATCAGTGCGGATTCCTTCGTCATTGTAATTGGCCTCAGCAGCAGATAAGTAACAGGATAAGCAGAAGAGAAATAAACTCCTGCTAGTTGACTTTCTTCTTGAAAATATAAATAATGGGTCTTCCCTCCTCCAGTAACAAATTAAGTCAAAATTTGAGGGGAAGATCCCTGCTTAATTTTGATAGGTTTGTTCTTTTTCCAGCCCCTCCAGAGATATCTTTAAAATTTTTAATAAAAGGAAATGGGTAAAATAATGAAGGCTTTTTAAAAAAAATTACTATTGTAGTACTTCCTTGGGTCACTGCTGACATTTTAGAAACTGGGAGAGACTACATATTATAAGGAATGCCTTTCAATGCAGGGAAAATATTTATTGTTTTATTAACAAAAAGTGCAGAGAAAAGCAGTTCCAGGGTTGTTTCAGTAACTCAGTGGTAGCATCAGACACAGAATCTGTCCATTCTTCTGACCTACCCTGCTGAGTGCAGCAGCTTTAATTCTCCCCCTGTTTGCTGCAGCTTTAACTCTCCCCCTGTTTGCTGCAGCTTTAATTCTCCTCCCGTTTGCTTCATGGCACAGATCCAGGCATTAAACCCTCACATGGCAGTGTCCAAAGCTGAAGAAGTTAGGCAGGAAGAAACAGGATTTTCATCATACGATTCTCTCCTTTAATCAAGGAGAAAAATTATTTCCAGAAGCCCCAGCCCCTATCCAACCTCTTCATATCTCAAGTTCTAGATGTTCATACTCAAGACTAATCACTGGTAAAGTGGAATGGGATTATCATGATTAGTTTAGGCAATTTATCGGTTATCTCCTGGAATTCAACAGACAAAACTCAGTATTACTAAAGAGCTAATGACATCAGGTAATCAAGGAACAACACCTGTCACAGGTTGTACCATGGCTGTCTACCATTTGCCATTTTTTACAAAAAGTACTTGCATAGGTTTCCCAACGTTGTATTCTCCAACATGTGTTATATGCCAGGTGTAGCAACACAAATCAACATGAAGGGCAAGAAAAACAAATAAAAGCCAACTTATTTTTTAATACTTTAGTGCAGAGATGTAACAATTAATATACCTTTTTTTTTTTTTTTTTTAGATGGAGTCTTGCTCTGTCGCCCAGGCTGGAGTGCAGTGGCGCGATCTCAGCTCACTGCAAGCTCCGCCTCCTGGGTTCACGCCATTCTCCTGCCTCAGCCTCCCCAGTAGCTGGGACTACAGGCGACCACCACCACGCCCGACTAATTTTTTGAATATACATATTTTTTAAGGGAAGCCTTATAAGTCAGGTCATTTATTGGAATGTAAACTTGCTCTAACTAAATGAGTATATGCAGAGAAGGAGAACGTTTGAGCTGATGCTTTCAATCCCACAATAACACCACAAAAAGTCTGTAAAAAGAAGTGTTAATACATGAAGGTAAGTTCATCACCACCATGTAAAAATAATAAGAAGCATATACACTTTTGATGATAGTTCATCTTTACACATCAGGTCCCCGAGTTATTTCTGTGAAGTCAAAATGAAATAAGGCTGTGAAAATGTATCAAAGAATGCCAAAAGATAGCACTAAAGTCCACTGAAGGAAAGAAAAATCAACAAATGAAGATGGAGATTATATCATAGTTGCTTTCCTGGAACAAACACATCTGAGTTTATCTTGTTTTCCCAAATATTTATTTCATTGGCTAAGAGATCTTTCCTGATGTTTAAATTTTTTCATATGGTTAGACACCCTTGTGAGTAGAAAACAACACTATAAAATAGTGATGAGGAAACTTTATAATCAGGCAGCATTTGGCAATATAAGCACCTGATCTGTTGATCATAACGGAGGATTAACCTCTGTGCAGAAAGAAAAATATTTGTTTAGAGAGTGTGTACCAAAGTCGAAGGTATGCAGTGAATCCTCTGTACTTGTGTACTGCCATTGGCCAGGTGGGCCAGCATCTTGTGGGAGTGTGGTCTGTAAAGAGGGCAGATTTTTAATGCTTTAAATTGATGAATTGAATTGGATCTATTTATTTCCATTGAATTGGATTAGAATTGAATCAGAATCCTCATTCTAGGAAGCTCACCCAAGAAAAAAGACACAAATCTGGAAATTCTGGGTACAAGTATAAAAAGTGGAGGAAAGACAGCACTTGGAAACAACAGAAAGATGATAAGAAAAGAAAAATAGAGCATTTCAGCTGCTACTTGGAGAGATTCTTGGATGTCTTTTTGGGTTTCTTCTTAGCCTGACCTACTCCTTTATACCACATTCTTACTCCTAACTCAAAATGACACCACTTAAAAGAGCAAAAGCATCACACCCACATGGTGGTCCAGGTCATATCTCTGAAGACATCATTCTTGGCACTCCTCTCTTGTTTTTCCCCAACAATACTGAGGTACAATTCATAATTAAAAATTGTAGGCCAGGTGAAGTGGCTCACATCTGTAATCCCAAAGAAACAAAAATAATAATAAAAAATTGTATATATTTAAGGCATACGACTGTATGATTTAATATAGCTATACATTTTGAAATATTCACTTCAACCAGGTTAATTAACATATCCATCACCTCCCATAGTTACCTTTTTTTTATGATGAGAACATTTAACATGCACTCTCTCAGCAAATTTCAAGTACACATTATCGTTAACTATAGTCATATTGTTGTATTTAGATATTCAGAACTATTTATCTTGCATAAATGAGGAGTTGCACTCCTTGACCAACACCTCCCTATTTCCTCTATGCAGCCCCTAGTAATCACTGTTCTACTCTGTTTCTACAAGTTTGGAATCCCTGCTTTTTATTCTAGTTATAACAGAGTGTGGCAGGCCAGGTCTCACTAACAGCTGAGCAGGCAGATCTCTATGACAACTGTTTCAGCACTGACTGAGTGATCAAGTTAAACACCAAAAGCTGAAAGAGCCAGTGTTCTTATACAAATGCCAGAATATAATAAAAGCCCACCAAGAGTTTTGCCCAGGCCTGTCTTGGGCATTGAAGGATGACAAGATAATGAAGGAATTCTTAACAGGACCCATATAGGATTAAACAACTTTTACTGGGGGTCTAAAGAAACTCCCCAGACCTCCACAAACAAGTTTATTGGGGGAGTGAAGGAACTCCCCAAACCTCCATGGTTTAGCAGGAGAAAAGATAAGGGTAATCACTGCTGGCACCTAGACCCATGTAGATTAAGTAAATTTCTTGAGGGTCCAGATAAATGTCTTCAAAACTCAGACCTTCCTCTGGATTGGATTAGAAGAGGTTAATCACATATCTTTAGATAAACGCGCACTTCCACATAGACATATAGCTTAGAAGGTATATAAGTGCTGGAAAACTTTGTAATTTTGGGTTGGTCTGGCTACATTTTGCTGTACTTCTCCCTGTACCTGGTTACAGAATAAACTCTTCTTTACCAGTTCATCTGCATCTCGTTATTAGGCTGCGAGAATAAACAGCCTGGCCCTCGGTTCAGTCTGGGAACAAATCTGGTGAGCCAGCCAGGAGCGACTGGGACGCTGATGTGTTCAGCAGCCAGTAGCTTGTGACGAGACAGTCTTCAGGAGGATCCCAGCAGCTGCTAGGTGAGATTTTGCGAGGGATCCCTCCTGACAGCTGTTCCATGTACAAAATCGCATATCCCTGCCACTACTGGGGAAGAACGGAGATCAGGAGTGGACTCGCTCAAAGGATGAGTTAACTTCACCCTTAATAAGGGACCTGTTGTTTTCCTATCTGGGCTTGTTAAGCCATTTGTCCACCAGGGAAGCAAGAGGGCTCATGACACACCCACTTAGCATTTGGTTAAGATCAGGTTTTGAGTTTGTTTTGACTCTGTTCTGCCTGACTGCACTCCTTTTCATGTTCTCATGTTTGTCCAATATCTGTCTCCACTTGTTTGTGTATCTGTCTTGTCCTTTTTGATAACATATAGGCTCGAAAATGAGACGTGTTGAGTCCATTACTGCCAGGAGCCCTCT
Source organism: Mandrillus leucophaeus (assembly GCF_000951045.1). NCBI lineage: Eukaryota > Metazoa > Chordata > Mammalia > Primates > Cercopithecidae > Mandrillus > Mandrillus leucophaeus. The sequence continues at coordinate 877,904 of NW_012106653.1, forward strand.
GGGAAGAATCCTGTCAGATTAGTAATAGTTTGAGTATCCTTCTATGACTAAAAGGAAATTAGTTTACTATTGTAATAGGATTTGGCCAACGTATGTTTTAGAATCTGAGGGGAGATGGCTGATTTTGGGGACCCTGAGCTATTTCATTATTTATGAGCTAGAGTCATTTTGTAAGTGTTCAGGGAGATGGGAAAAAATAATCTACGTTATTATGTTATTATATAATAAGGATGTCAATAAGAAGGGAGGTAAGTTAATCGTGCAGCACCCAGTCAAGGTTTGCCCTGACTGTCAGGGAGATGAAGATAAGGACCCAGAAAGCCAACAGTTGATAAATGTACCTAACCCCATAAGAGAGAATATTCCACTTAGCCTGGTGGGGGCTAATGCCACCCCTCAACCTAGGCAGGAAAGGAGAAAATCACCACCCCCAGAGTACAAGGAAGTAGCAAGGCTCATCTTTCCCTTTTGGACCAAACAAGGCACTAGTTTTGGCAGGGGAACCATCCAACCTGGAGCTGGGCAATTTCCACTTTGACAGTACCCTGTAGGGGTTAACCAGCAGGGGGCTCCGGCTGGTTATTATTGGGCCTACAGCCCTTTTCCACATCCAATTTGTTAAACGGAAAGAGCTCTGACCCAAGCTATAGGAAGGACCCCCAGAAAATGACTGAGCTGTTCACCACCTTCTTTGTCACTCACTACTCCACATGGGCAGATGTGCAAACCCTCCTAAACATTATGCTCTCTGCAGATGAGAGGAGGCTAATATTGGATAAGGCAAAGGAAGAGGCAGAACACCTTCATAATGAAAACCCAGACAATACCCCAGACGCTGACAGGGCAATACCCCATACTAACCGTAACTGGGACCCAAGTGAGGCTAATGGAGGCAGAATGCCTGCCTGGAGCATTACAGGAGGTGTATCTTCAAGAGCATTAAGTCAGGGGTACCCAAACCTAAAAGCTTAAACAAAGTACAAGAGCTCCAACAAAGGCTTAATTCGGATCCATCTGAGTTTATGAAGCATATTTGTCAGACCTACAGGAAGCATCTAGATATAGACCCACAGGTCCCTGAAAATGTTAGGATGGCAAACCTAACTTTTATAGGGCAAAGTGCCCCTGACATTGGGAAGAAGCTACAGAAAATAGAAGGGGCTATTGGGATGAATGCCTCTCAACTGACAGATATCACATACAAAATTTACCACAATAGGGAGGTAAAGGAAACTAAAGCCCTGTGGCAGACAGCAATACTCATGGCAGCAGCAGAGAAAACCCCAAGAGGGAAGGGACCTGCAAAGTGAAAAGGGAAAATAAAAAAGGATCAGTGCACATATTGCTGAGAAATGGGGCACTGGAAAAAGGATTAGCCAAATTTAAGCCAAAATGACCCCATGCCAATGATGGCAATTAAGCCCAGGAATGAATCAGAGGAAGACTGAGGATGCTGGAAACTCCCAGCAGCTCCAAATCTATCTGACATCAAAATTTCCCCACAGGAGCTTTGGTTAGAGTTAACAGTCAGGAAACAAAAATTGGACTTCTTAATCAACACCATTGCTAGTTATTTGGTAGTTAATACACCAATCACTGAACTTTCTGACACATCTGTGAACATAGTTGGTGTTAGCAGGAAACCAAGATCTGAGCAGTTTCTGTGCCCCCTCTCATGTAAAGTGGATAATGATCGAATAACTCACCAATTCCTTTATGTGCTAGACTGCCCGATTCCTTTACTTGGCAGAGATCTGCTATGCGAGTTATAAGATCAAATCGTCTTTAACCCTGAGAAATGTCAGATGTGTCTCCAAGTACCTCCAGAACACAGACTGCAGCTACAAGCACTTCTGGCAAGTGCTGAGATCCCCTGCCCTAAGGTAGAGATGGTCCCTCAGGAAGTTGTCGACAAGATAAAACCAGAGGTCTGGGCATCAGACCAACCCAGGAGGGCAATTTATATGAGTCTGGTAAAAATCAAACTGAAGGAAGGGGCCCAACCTATCTGGAAAAAAAAAAAATACCCCTCAAAGAGAGAAGCCTGGGAAACCATCCAGCTAGTCTGAGTCCGGTTCCTATGGTATGGCCTAATAAGGCCTTGCCAATCATCTTACAATACTCCTATCTTGCCTGAGCAAAGAAGCCTCACTCACATGAGTACAGATTTGTGCAAAACCTAAGGGCGATTAATGATACTGTGGAAGACATTCACCCCACTGTGGCTAACCCATACACCATGTTTATCTGATTGCCTGGGAATCACGAATGGTTTACAGTGCTAGACTTGAAAGATGACCTCTTTTGCATATCAATGGATGTAGACAGCCAGCAATTGTTTGTTTTTGAGTAGACAGACCCTGAGACCGCTGCTCCATTTCAGTATTGCTGGACTGTACTCCCTCAAGTGTTTAAGAACACCCCAAATATATTTGGAGAGGCTTTTGCTTATGATTTAAGAACTCTACAACTGGAAAATGAAGTATTGTTGCAATATGTGGATGACTTGTTAATTTCTAGCCCTTCTGAACAACAGTGCCAGGATAACCCTGTTAAAACTTTAAACTATCTGGCAGCTTGTGGGTACAAGGTCTCAAGCAGAAAGGCCCAAGTATGCAAGCAAACTCTGGAATATTTAGGATTTCTCCTACAGATAGGAACCAGAGCCCTAACTGTGGAAAGGCAGAATGCAATTGCTTCCATTGCCACGCCCACCACCAGAAAGCAGCTGAGCGGCTTCCTAGGTATGGCCAGATTTTGCCAGATTTGGATTCCTAATTATGGACTAACGGTAAAACCTTTATATGAACTGTTAAAAGGAGCCAACCATGATCCTTCTGACTGGGAAGCAAGGCACCAATATTTGTTTGAGCAACTGAAGTTTAAGTTACCTCCCCCACTGCCTTAGGGCTTCCAAATCTTCATAATCCCTTCCAGCTTTATGTGCTTGAGAGATTGGGTTTAGTGCTTGGAGTCCCAGTGCAAAGGTTGGGTGAAGCATTACAACCCACAGAATACTTTTCAAAGTCCTTTTATCTTAGAGCAGTGACTGCCACTTGCCTGCTACTCAAGGAAGCTGAAAAACTAACCTTGGGCAGCCTGTCACAATATATGTGCCCTACCCAGTGTTACTGTTACTGGAGAATAAAAGAGGTTACTGGCTGACAGCAGGCCGATTGGGTAGATATCAAGCCATACTTTTAAATGACCCACAGTAAAGCTGCAAAGCACTGGAACTGTAAACCTTGCTACACTGTTACCTCCCACCAGGGAGCTGGAGGAAGTCCTGCATAACTGTCCAGAGGTCATAGACCTAGTGTTTTCCAGCCACCAGGACCTAAAGGATGTAGCCCTCCCATGCACAGATAGAACTTTGTTTGTACACGGGAGTAGCCTGGTCACTGATGGGAAGAGAAATGCCAACTATGCTCTGGTGACCTCCTCAGGGGTAATAGAGGCAAGAACTTTGTCGGTAGGGACCTCAGCACAGAAGGTTGAGTTAATCGCCCTCATGAGAGCCTTGTAACTATTCCAAGGTAAGAATGTCGACATACACACTGACTCCAAGTACACAACTATATGGAGGGAAAGAGGGCTGCTAAGGGAGGATAACACTGATGTTAAATATGCTAAGCAAGTATTAGAATTGCTAGAGGAGATAAAGGCCCCACAGGAAATAGCTGTAATGCATTGCCCTGCCCAGTAACACAGTAATTCCGAAGTGTCAAGGGACGATGCTTTCCCAGACCACACCACCAGGCATTTAGCCAGTGCCAGCATTGAAATCCAGGTGCCCTTAATTCCCCAAATAGATTTAATGACCTTCAAGCCCTGGTACACTTCTGAAGATGAGAAAGCCACAGAAGATAAGGTATTCAAATTAAATAAGGAAGGGTGGAGAGTAAACAACGCAAGCCTAGTCTGGGCACTAGCGCATCGCATCTGCCTTCTGTTAAAGTACATTCATGATAGCATGAGTTTGGCAAGAGATGCTTCGCTGGCCTTTGTACAAAATTATTTGAAAGGGAAAGGACTAAAGGCCCACTTAGAGAATATAATTCAGCATTGTCACCTGCGCACCTGGAATGAGCCTAATAATGATAACCTAGGGCAGCCTGGGCAGCAAGAGGGAGGGAGGCACCTGCTGGGCAGCAAGAAGGAGGGAGGCACTGGCAAATAGACTTTACACAGATGCCACCAGCCCCTGGGGGGTACAAGTGCCTTCTAGTTCTAGTGGACACTTTCTCTGGCTGGGTGGAGGCATACCCATGTCACACTGAATGAGCAACTAAAGTAGTTAAAGTTTTGCTGAAGGAAGTCATACCACAATATAGGCTCCATGATGTAGTTCATAGTGATAATGGGCCTTCATTCATCTCTGAGATGACAAGTAAACAAAGCTTTGGAAATAAAATGCAAACTGCACTTAGCGTGGAAACCTCAATCTTCTGGACAAATTGAGAGAATGAACCACACCTTAAAAACAATCATTGCCAAGTTGTGTCAACAGACTCAGCTGAAATAGATTCAGATACTTACTATTAAATTGCTCTGGGTAAGAGAAGGCCCCCAGAAACAGGATTAAAATAAGTCCTTATGAAATTGTTTTTGAGAGACCCTTTGCAGCTAACCCATCTCAGGTCACCAAAGTGCCCCTAGATAGGGAGTTGGCTATTAAGGATTATGTTGCTCACTTAAGACAAACTCTTAACGTTTTGCATAAGTTTGCTTCTAACAGGGACACTGTGAATTCTGCAAAAGCCCATCACCCATTCCTACCTGGCAATCAAGTGCTGCTGAAGGAATGGAGGGAAGCTGGTCCTGCCCAACAACTACAGGAGAAATGGAGAAAGCCCTATGACATGCTCCTGACCACGGGCGAAGCACTGAAACTGGCAGATATCAAGCCTTGGGTCCACCACATGTGAGTGAAAAGATTCCTGCCAGCCAAGAGCCCTGTGGCAGAGGAGTCTCCGACTGACAGATGGGAGGCCGACCCCCGAGAAGACCTGAAGTTTCTATTTGGAAAACGATAAGACTTTCATACGACTTTCTCATAATGCTCCTCGCTATGCCTCTCATTGTTTCTGCTCTCACCTCTAATCTTTTCTTACAATTGGCACAGGACCATGCAGAGAACCTGCAAAGAAGCTCCTGCTGGGTCGGTGGCCTATTACTCCTTTCTAGCACCATGGGGTTGCCTTGCTGGGGATACCTCCAGGGGAAGGACTGGATTTACCTGCAAACTTTTCTGGGAAATCTAAAATCTTGGACTGGGTCACAAATGACAGGAGTAACCATGGCAAATGTCTAAGAATGGCCCATAAACAAAACTTTAGAAGGCCCAGGGCAAAAAAAAAGCCATTCTCTGTAAACAAAACAAGGGATGATGTAATAGCTTTAGCTACTCCCTTGCTGAATCTGAAGGTGTATGTCCAGACTATGATACCACAAAATGTCCAGTATAAAAATGGCTTTATTCAAATTGGGGACAGATTTATTTGACTAACTGCCTCCACTGGACATTTAAGCCAAGTACCTGCCTTATGTTGGAAACAATGGAACCACTCCCTTGACCACTGGACTAACTGGAGTTGTGGGATGGATTCCATACATTCCTCATGAACAAGGCCAACATACTATAGCGCTACAACAAAGAGATTTGTTTGTCACCGACTGGTCCCAACAACCTGGCCAAAATTGGTATCCCCCTAACAGAACCCAATGTCTTTGTGGCACCAATTTATGGCCATGACTGCCCTCGGGCTTGTTGGGGTGCTACACTCTAGGTCTCCTAATTGGCGCAGGGACATTGGATAAAAACCATCCAAAACCCAGCTAATCTCTTACATATGCTTAACAGATGGACCAGGTCAGTTTTCACTGGTACAATCATCTGACTTCAATCTTTATGCCCTCAATAGGCTTAGAAACTGTCATATGGCACATAGAGGCACTAGCTAATTCCATGCAGTGAGCCTTGAACGACAGTCTCCGAAGTATTTCCCTTACGAATGCTGAAATGTACCATATGCAGAAAGCTATCTTGCAAAATGGAATAGCCCGAGACATTATAACAGCAGCCCAAGGGGGAACCTGCACCCTCACCAAAACTGAATTTTGCATGTATGTACCTGACAATTCTGGGAATATTTTTCTGGCCTTAAAGTATATGCACCAACAGATTCAGGCAATCTGTAGTCCTGGGTTATCACTTAATGACAGGATTGCATCATGGTTTAGCGGAAGGCCTTCCTGGTGGCAGAAAATCCTTGCAGTCCTGGTCACCCTTGTAGGCATGGGCATAATGTTATGTTGTGGAAAGCATCGCTGTTGCATATTGCTCTAAAACATCTCTCGAGCTCATACTATCATATTTCAGCAGGCACTGCCTCTAAGCTCCCCCAAAGAGAGAGTACTACCAGGAACAAATCGACCTTTTCCACTCCAACGCTGAGATCGGTGCACCATAACAATGATCCCCTCTCATCAGGAAGTAGCCAGAAAGATTATGACACCCCATCTGCCTACAATTCTCATAATTAATAAATATACAAGCATGATAGAAAACATGTGCAAATTGACAGTAGGGAAGTCAGTAGGGAAGTCTTCTTTGCCAGTTCATCTGCATCTCATTATTGGGCCCAGAGAATAAGCAGCCCTACCTTCGGTTTGGTCCGAGAACCAGAGGACTTTTGGTTTGGCTTACACAGTATTTCTACTTTTTTTGTTTGTTGGTTTTTAATCTGTTTTTGCCTTGCCCACTTGTTCTGGGAGGTGACTCCAGTGAGCTACCTTATAAGTGGCTGCCAGATGGGTTTGGCCAACTTAAGACATCAGTAGAAAACTGAAGAATTGCAAGACAGAATTCAGAGGATGTTTTCCTGCTTGCTCCTTTCTGTGCTGTGTCTCCGGGTAACAGCCTTAAGCAGCCCTTTCTGTAGCTTGCCAGCTCTCAGTGGGCTCTGATAACTCACTTTCTTCTCGTTTTCCTTCAGCCCTAGAAGGTGGTAATGCTTCCCACTGCACTGCTGCTTATCACTGGACATCTCACCATCCCATGCTTGTCCTAACCAGCCCCTGCAAGAAGTCCTTTATTTAAGTCTCTACATTTGATTCATCTGGGGTAATTCTGCTCCCTTCTGGGACCCTGACCACTTAACTGCTAAGTTCTAAAATCGGGGTATTGCCTCATAAAAAAGCAGATTTGACAATACCAGGTCCATATTTGCACATCAAAACAATGACCTAGAGCAGGAAAACAATTGCATCCTTAAAGCCAGTGCTCTCTCAGAGGTGGTAATTGACAGGGAATCTTGTTAAAATGAATATTCAGATTAATCAGCTCTGGGGCTGGGCCTGAGATTCTGCCTTTGTAAGAAGTTCTCAGGTGATGTCACAGTGGAAGATCTGTGGACCACACTTCGAGTAGATGGACTTTGAAAAGTACACGGGTTCACTAGTTTCCCCACTGTCAGTGGCTTGCACAGTAATTTTTCCTTCCCTACCTGTCTACATCTATTTCTTAAATTTTTTTTTCTTAGATCTATTAGAGAGTTAGACCCACTCATTTCTGATACTCATCTGGCTTGCTATCTTTGCTCTACTGATTCTTTTTGGTTGATTTCATTTGCTCTGGTAGCCTCAACTGTACCTTGAACTCGGACCTCTCTTGATCCTCAGATAAATGAGACCCCACTGCCCAGAAACAGAATAATCTCAGAAATGAGAAATCCTCCTTCACTCACCCACATCAAATTCCTTAAAATTCATGATGCCTCTGCCTCCCACAAAGCTTCTGCAACTACCAGGTCTCACCATTCCCGTTTAGTGCCCTCAGTCACGCCCTCGTGATCTCCTGCCTGTTAGGACCTCTAACTGTTTTTGTGCCTTCCAATTTATTCCTCAGACAAGCATCAGACTGACTTTTCTGAGAAGCAAATTTAATCTTGCTCCACATATTTTGGGGTCCCATACAAACTGCGAGATGAAGATAAAACCTTTAACAATCTCACTTCTACTTTGCTATGCAGTCTGTCCCCTGTAGGGTTCATGCACCAAGAGTACTGAAAAACTATGACTCTTTCAGGGTATCAAACCTTTATCCACACAGTTTCTTCTCCCTAAAATGCCTTTGCCACCATTTCTTGACTCCTGTAAGCACACCTAAGTGTTTTTCTCTCTAGGAGAAAGTTTTCAGGCCAGAAACTATGTCTAAAAAGACTGAAACCAGTCTTTTGTAGACTTCCATCAACTAGCCCAGAGGGTCTTCAGCAAATCTTAATTGAATAAAATAAGAGATTAATGTTTGGCAATATGGTCATTCTAATATTTTATTTCAATGTGTACACTGAGACTTATTTTAAATTTATTAGATATAAAAGAAAACAGATATTGCCTTTGATGTTTTCAACAAAAATGAAGAGATTTGTAAGGGAATGGGGCAGCTGTGCTCACACTGGCTCTCAATTTGGTCTTTATTATAGATTAACTGGTTATTTACCTGGGGTCTGTGCTTGGAATATCTCAATGGGGGCAATGAATAGTTCATTCAATATTAACTCTAATTTGGATATATTTACCTTAATGAACAAGCAAGTGATCGTAATTTGTTTCATTTTCTTTAACCATAACACAGGAAATTTATCTGGAAGTATTTCCTTTTGGGCAGGCAATTTTTGTGGACGTATTTATTAAGCATAGTCAGGATGAATCAGACTATGAAAGCTCAATGTTTACAGATGAAAATAATAATTACATGAGTAGAGTAATGAAAGGAGGAGGGGAGGCCTGGAGATTGATGCCTGGAGATTATTAACGTTAGAACTGGCAACCAAAGACGTTTATGGAATCTTTGTTTCTAAGGATCTTTTGGGCAAGTCAGTTCACCACTTTATGCCTTAGCTTCCTCATCTGTAAAATGGGAAAAATATAAGAGCAGCTTCATAAGTTGCTGTAAGAATTCAATGGGATAACAAATGTTAAGTATCTAAATGAAGTAATACATATAAAATAGGTTATTGTGGTCATTCAATAAATGTGAACAATGTCTGCCAATTCCTGTAAATATCTTGGTGATGTAGAGTTCTGAGAAAGCATAAGCTGCATTAGTTTTCCTGTTATTACAGCAACTCAATTAAAAAGTTACTCTATAGCCTTTTCCCCAAAGATTTATCTTATTCCTAAGACCACAATAATAAATCATGTTTGGCTTTAGAAAAGTTCAAGATATATTGTTTCTCTACCTGAAAGGTTCATTAATGGTCTATCATGTATTGTGCTCCTAATGCTTTCTTGTATTATTGAAAAAGGATCATCAGAATAATAAATAAGCATTATGTAATGCCACTTGTAAACCCCAGATGATTATGCTATATAGTACTTTATAGTATAACGAGATTTTCTGATACATTGTCTACTTTGTTTCTAACATAACTCTAATAAAGGTGAGTTTATTATTTCCATTTTGTGCATAAGGGATGCGAAATTCAGAGAAATAAAATGACCAACCTAAGGTTATAAAACTTTCAGGTGGCAGGTTGGGAGCTAAAACTTCGTCTTATTGCAAATGTTACATCATTGCACGACCCTTGTTCTCCTGGCCTGTAAAAGTCTGATTTAGCAGAGCATTGGTGGAGTCTTCTGTGGATAGCCAGGTAATTTGGGTATAGTTTGCCAATTTCATATTGGGGAAATAGATCAATTTTTGTAGTGTTCTCTGTATTGGTCTATGTTTTGTCTTATTTTATAACATGGGAGCATTGTATTTATCTCATACCTGGTGAGCCAGCAGAAAAATAAAACCAAAACAACCAAACAAAAGACAGATTACTACTGTTTTTCATAATAATCCACCATATTGTAATTTTAGTAAAGATGCAGGTCATTAGAAGCTTTTGACTTCTAATAGAATATAAGAGGCATATTATTTTAGTTTTTAATAGGATCAAAGATTCTATAACTAAATATGCAATACATTATTTCTCTATTACTTTTTGTTCTTTGAGATTTGTCACAGACAACTCAGTATTACCTTTTAATTTTTGAGAGATTTTCTTAATACAACCTCGATTTTCTATTCTAAGTCCAGTTTTGCTAATTGTCTATAAGCTGTTCTTTATCACTCAGAGATTTTTTTACTGCATACGAAATGTCTGCTATTAAAATGTTTAGCTTTGGCTACTAAATAATAACTCAATTATATTATCACATAAGCAGGCTTCAAAATACCCTTACTGATCCTACTTTGAAATGTTGTTGTCATGAGTTCCACAAGTCATTACTCTTGCTTATAGTGTAATTTTCTATCATTTTAATATTGAAATTTTAAATTCATTATTGCAAATTTCAATACTCGGTATGACTTTTGAGTAATAATAATCGTATGCATTATCATCATCAAGGTTCCCAAATAATTTACACAGAGATTAAAGCTTTCACATGAATAAATATCAAAGTTAGAATTCCAATAGTTCTGTACTAAAGACCATTTTTGTATATTCAAAGCATAATCGTATTCATTTTAAACTTTGCCCAATATCACTGTGATAAATATTAAATATTAATATTTAATATTAAAGCCCTTTTGCCTCTGTAACTAAATCACTTAAACACTAGGGTAAGCTGTTGTATTACTTATAACAAATTTCTGGCATGACTGTGGTGCTTTATCATTTCCAATGTTGTTGAAGTGCTTACTGTTAATCAATCAATTTAAATTCTCAAGTTGAATTTAGCAAGTCACCAGTGAGATTATAATTCCCACACTGACAAAAGACCTTTTGGTCCTCATTTTCTTCACCTTTTTGCAACTTTTGCAGTTATATTTTTCTACCATTTTAAAACTGTTTACTCATGGCTTTCTTGATGACGGAGTCTTTTTCTCTTCCTGCCTCTGAACATACCCCACTTTTTTGTCCCTCTGCTCTTCCCAGGAAGTCAAAAATCTTGAAGTCACATTAGACCCTACTTTCAATCATCTCACCCTCAAGTTGTCCTCCAAGTTCAGTAGTGTCTATGTCCTAGAGGTCTAATAAATCCTTCCGACTCTTAATCTCAACTGCCACAGTTCAAGACTTCAACCTTTCTGAGTTTATGACCCTGACGTCATCCTTACTGATTTTACTGACCTTACTCTTGGCCTGCTTACTTCACCACCTACATTGCTAATCGGGTAAAAAAAAAAAAAAAAAAAAAAAAAATTGGAGTCTTAAACCTTACAAGGTAGACATCCCCATTACAAAGGCATCCATAGTCCTTCTTGCTCTCCTTTCTTTCCATTCCTTCATGAGAACCCATGTTGCAATTTCTTCATTTCACCATCCTCTTTTCTGTCCGTGATCTGCACATGCTCTTCCATCTACGATGATCTTGCTCGCATTCGTTTTTCTTTGCTAATCCAATATTATCCTGGTTAGTTCTAACTCACCAAAATCAATACAATATGGACATCCCTTTCTTCAGAGAGCCTTCCCTGACCAACCCTCATCCATAGCTGTGGTCCCACAGCACCTGGAAAAGGACTATTGACAAATGTGTTTCCTCTTCCTCCTAGGAACTACACTTCCCAACCTCCCTTGCAATTATTGTAGCTACATGGCCACAACAGACCTGATCCAAAACAATGTCCCTAGAACTGCTCTATGCTCTTTCCCTTTCATGGTTCAATACAAGTGAACATGACAACATAGAAAACCATGAATTGAAGATGAAAGACGTACTCTATGGTAGAATGCTTGGTCTCTGAACCACCAGTTGAAAAAAGTCTCTGGCTGATTAAGAATACTGTTTAGGACTTTGCATATTTGAGATACCAACCATTATTGCCACAGTTAGTGTACATATTACACTCTGCACATTCTGCTGCAAATACCTACTTTTCTTTCTTATTAACCTGGTAGTTTCTTGGGAGATCCTAATATACCACGTCATACATAGTTACTACTCAATAAATGTTTCTGAATTAATAATTGAGAGTGAATAAAAATGCTCTAGGGACAGAAAACAGAGAATGCATCAGATGAGGCATTTTCAATCCAGTTGTCATATCTGATGTCTAAAGTTAGCTTGATTTAATAAAACATTATAGTTTTCACAAGATAATTTGTTAACTACTTTCTTAAGAAGGTTATGCTTCCCTGAGTCATATCTCTAGAAGACACAGATACATACTGATGGTATGGGAATTTGCCATATTTTATTTTGATACGTTCTCTTGGATAGTTCAGTTTCGTCTTCAATTTACTGGTGCATAACAGATTTTAAGGAGTAAATGACAATGCTGCAATTCTTCATTTACTTTTCTTGATAATCTGTCTTTTATTCAGTAGGAGGACGGTAATTAGTTTTCCACCAAGGCTATGTAATTCTTCTATGACTACTACTGTTAACTACAGTAGTCATCCTTTTTCTGAGATTTCACTTTCTGCAGTTTCAATTACTGTGGTCAACTGCAGCCCAAGCATAGGCGAGTACAATGAATAAGATATTTTAAGAAAGAACACATTCACACAAATTTTCTTATACTATGTGTTGATAATTGTTCCATTTTATTATTTTTGTTGTTAATTTCTTGCTGTGTCTAATTCGCAAATTAAATTTTATCATATGTACATATTTGTAAGAAAAAGATAGTATACATAGCGTTTAGTACTATCTGAGTTTCAGGCATCCACTGGGGGGTCTTGGAAAGTATCTCCCATGGATAAGGGGAAACTACTGGACTTTGCTTTGTGGTTTTGCATTACAAAGGAGCTATGGTAGGTGAAACAAACTTATAAGCAATAATTAAATTAAGTGATTTGTTTCTAGTAGACAGTAATCAAATTTCAAAGTTCAAATTATGAATACATAGTGATCACCCACCATATAGTCTAATAAAAAGGCATAATATTGACTCTTAGAATGAACCACCCCTTACATAATTATATGAGACTATAAAAGTGGGTGCAACCTATTGCCTGTGTGAGGAAAGGAACACTTCTCCACTTGATTATTTATGCCTGTGTAACATCAGGAACAGGATGTCAATTTTTATGAAGAAAGGTAAGCATACCTTTTCTTCAATATCTTGTAACTTTCCAATTTTTAAAGGATAAAGCATGTATTTCACAAGATGAGTACAGGTTTCTGATATATAAAATAAGTATAATTATTACACTAACATATACATCTGAATGCCAGTTTGGATTTTAACTGTAAAAAAAAAGTTCTCATTTTGTACTTAATGTTATTTTGTTTCAATCTGACATAGTTACCACCATGAACTAGATGAGGTAAAAACTTTTATACATCTAATTTTGTTTGAATTTTTTGAGCTATGGTTGTCTAGAATTCATTGAGAAGCTTATGTCTTAGAATCCTAAAAAGGTTTCCTCTAGACTGGGATAAATTAGTATATTTTTGAAACAGTCAAACAAGTTTGAATGTCTTTATAGACTGAAGACAAACTTTGAACTAAAGATATTGTGTTAGATACTTAAGATAAATACAATGAAATATTTTTATATAATAAAGTAGCTCAGTTTTCTAAAAGTTCCACATATGATAAAATTATTAAAATAAATAGCAAAGATTCTTCATGAGACAAGAGCTTTTTTTTGTGGTCTTACTGGTGTGGATTCTGGTGTGAAATGATCTGGGTATAAATTAAGTGCACAGAGTTGCATCATAGAAGATTCTTATAATTAATAAGTACCTTAAAATGTACTTCCAAATCTTACAAAGTATTACTTGTACTTGAAGAAATCTACTATATCTCTCATTCACTGACAGATATCACGGAAACGTATTTCAAATTTTGGCAACTGCTTCAGGTTAAATAGTTAGAATTAAAAATTCACAGCAGAAAGATTAAGTTCATCATCTGATTAAGTTAATAAAATATGTGCACACTCACAAGAATTTAATATAAATAAGATACATGCATATATCTTATTTTATTCTAAAATTTGAAATACGATTTGCTGTAAAACAAATGACTCTTACAAGATTTCCCTTGTCTGGAGGCCAACTTAATTAGCTTTTTTATATCTCACATTTTAAATAATCTTATCAGATTTGGCTTTTTATTGATTGCTTTCATAGTTACTCTAGACCATGGTTGCCAAGAGCCCTGGGAATGGTGCTGCTTTGGATAACCTGTGTAAATCAGTTTGTCTTCTGGGGAGTAGAAAGAGCAAGATATGCTTAGGTTTCTTTGTAACAAAGTACATTAAGTTTCTCTGATTACCAGTAGAAAAGAGCATTTCATAGATGCCAAAGTGGTGTGTGGGTGGAGGTTTGTAATTTTTCTCATTACTTACCCATATTAAACAAAATTTTCCATCTGGAACTCAGTTGCCAGCAAACTAAAGACATGGCTTGATAAGTAGTAGACTCTCAATGAACATTAGTTCCTTCCTTCCTCCCTGACTCAATACTTTTCTGTCATTCCAATATTTCAAGACAGGCATAAAGTTATTTTCTCCTTTCCATATGATTTGGAAGAAACAGAACAGAATTTTTAATTACACAGAAACTAAAAGAAAGCACTTGGATTGAGATTGTTGTCTATACACACATATCTACTTTCCTTCCCATCTGAAATCCTATAAAACAGCAAAAAAAAAAAAAAAAAAAAAA
>NW_012106653.1:893324-894999 GCF_000951045.1 Mandrillus leucophaeus
ACACACACACACACTTGATAGATCCATATAACTGAAAAACACAACAGTGGGCTGAAAGATCAATTCAAAGAATATTCCCATAATACAATATAAAAGGACAAAGAAAAAAATGTTAATGATAAGCTTAAGATGCAAGGAAAATGGGTTAAGAAATTTTAATATGCACTAAGAAAAATCAAACAGAGAAAATGGAAAGTATAGGAGCATCTATATGTTCAGCTAGAAATAGACACTCAACATCAATTCCTCCTTTTTTTTGCCAATGGCATACTTCAGTTTCTCTCAGGGAAATGGAAACTATTCTTGTACCATTCTCAATCCATTTTGAGTTTACTCAAATTCAATTTGGGTACAGCTGGCTCCATGCCTGATTTCAACACAGGGTATGAATCTTAGGTCTGGATAATCAGATTATTGTTTTTCTGGCTATGGTGACTAGCTAAGAAATTGAATTCATAACCCAAGTACAGCCAGTAATATACATAGAATTTTATAGAGCTGGTAGAAAATTCAGTGATCATACCACTGGACATAAACTTGGCAGATTTCAGCCTGAGACTGCCATAGATAGAGAGGTGAGTCTTCAAACATGTCGTAAAATTTCTTCCTATAAAAAAAATTAAAAGAAAGAGAAAATCCGCTTTAATGAGAGTGAGACTCTGGATAAAGTTGTGTCTTAAATAAGTACCAACATAGGCCATTTTAATACTGGGATCAATTAATTTATCTTTTCGTCAAGTCATTTTAGTTGTGTTTTCCTACCACTTGCCATGAAAAGATGCCTGAGATATGCAGAAATAAATAATACTACTAATATAATGGAATAAAATTTCCCAAAGCCAAAGAAGCATAATTACTAGATTGAAATGATATTTCCAGATAATTATTTTACAGTACTGAACAAGGTAAACAATA
Source organism: Mandrillus leucophaeus (assembly GCF_000951045.1). Taxonomy (NCBI): domain Eukaryota; kingdom Metazoa; phylum Chordata; class Mammalia; order Primates; family Cercopithecidae; genus Mandrillus; species Mandrillus leucophaeus. The sequence continues at coordinate 894,240 of NW_012106653.1, forward strand.
GAAGATCTTTATTGAGTTGCATACTGGTGATATATCAGAACACCAAGAAGATAAAAATTCTAAAAGATTTTAGAGAGAAAATTAAATAACTTACAAAGAAATGAATTAGAAACAGATTGATATGACACTTTATCTGCAAAACTGATATTAAAAAGTAACATCAAAATCTTCCAATTTCTGAGATAAAACGACTTTGAAAGAATTTTGTATTTATTTAAACAATTATTCAATAGGAGGCCAAAATAAGCACAGCTTCATTACAGTTAAGGACATGCAAAAACTTAGAAATTTTAGTACCAACACACCACCTCTGTCTGGAAGAATTATGTGTGTATATAATACAGAAAAACTAATATGAATACAAGACAAAGAATTATAAAAAAATACAGAATGTATAAATATGGATGGGAGAAGTGATCAAGGAAGACCTAAGCTGCTTATATTTTAAATGAGGAAGATACAGATAATCATTAACTCTTGAGTTTGACAAACATCTTAAGCTTAAGTGTGATTGTTAAAATTAAGGAAAATCATAAGAAAAAGTAGAATGCGCAAGGGCCTGGAGTGGTGGCTCAGGCCTGTAATCCCAGCACTTTGGGAGGCTGAGGCGGATGGATCACGAGGTCAGGAAATCGAGACCATGGTGGCTAACATGGTGAAATCCCATCTCTACTAAAAATACAAAAAAATTAGCCAGGCATGGTGGAGGATGCCTGCAATCCAGCTACTCGGGAAGCTGAGGCAGGAGAATTGCTTGAAC
>NW_012106653.1:902784-903471 GCF_000951045.1 Mandrillus leucophaeus
AAAAGAATGCCACCAACAGACTAGAAATGTTACAGGATCCTGGAAAGATAGACAGTAGACAGGATTGAATACACAAAGTTGTTAAAGTGAAGCAAAACATGAACTAAACATAAGCAAAAGAATGCTGTGATGGGAAGAGTGAAGGAGGAGCCTTGAACACAAAGTCAGTTGCCACAAGATATAAAGACAGCTTCAAGCATTCATCAGACAAGTTATTAATTGAGAAACGAAGGTGAGAGCTAGGCTAGCAAGCACCACTCCCCTCTCTGATCTGTACTAAGCAACAGGCAGCAAAAGTGTCTGCCCATAGGCTAAAGCAGAGTGTGGGCAAGTGGGCCCTGAGGCAGAGCAATGCTCCAGGGAGGACAAGGAGCTCCTGTTCCCAGAACAGGAGCTGAAGCACACAGTACTGTCCTCCTAGTGGCCCAGCCAGCCACTGTCATAAGAGACTGATCTTAGTGACTAGAGGAGGCAAGTGGACAGAAATACTAAAACACAAAAATGAGCAGAGATTATTGAACACTAGAAGGAACTAACATTATTATAATGAGAAAAAGAGGTTAACAGGACAAGCAAAGCAGGGCTTTAGAATAAAATATAATTTAAAATGTGAGAATATGTTACATTGACAGAGACTCAATTAGAGACTTTGAAATAAAGCTTTCTTTATGAAATATATATATATAT
>NW_012106653.1:907737-910439 GCF_000951045.1 Mandrillus leucophaeus
AAAAAAAAAAAAAAAAAAAAAAAAAATCACTTTAAGTGCATGTATAAAATAATTTAAAACAGACAAAAACAAAGATAATTTTTTAGAAAAACTTCAAAATCAATTCTGAAATAATTTCACATGTAAAATAATTTAAATAGAAAGGATAAAAGCAGAAAATATTTCATAAGAAACAAAAAATAGAAAATATGATTGCTAAAACCAAAAGCTATTTCTTTAAAAAATCAAATATCTAAGAAATAATAAAAAAACTTACAAATTACAAATGAACATTAGAAGCAAGACAGTGGGAACCACAGATATAGGGAAGATTTAGAAATTTATGAGGATACTACGAATCCTAATAAATTTTTAAAAATGTTCATTAAATGGATTATTTTCAAGGAAACTAAAAATTGATAAATTTGACTCAAGAAGACAGAAAAATCTAAGTAGACAATAACTATACAAAAATAAAAAATACAGTCAAATGCTGATCCCTAAAATATATCATATTTTAATGGTATCATAGGTGAGTGCTTCTAAAACTAAAATAGATTATAACCTAAACAGTTCTGTAGCCTAATGAAATTCCAGACTGAAATAAAATTTAAAATGACTATAAGAATAAGAAGCAGATACATTGATCTATAGAAATTTGTCAACTTTCATCTCTGTGACTATATGTTCAGCTCTTCTAACTAGTACCCAGCTTTCAACTCACTGAATAACAATAAAAAAGCGATTATTTTACTTAAGTAATACACATTCATGTAGATAATGACTCCAAGAATTCAGGATAAAAACTAAAATTTAAATTTAAAATATCTGAACAGAAACAGCAGTAGCTACAAACCATGTGGGAAACAGATTCTACAGTTTAAGTCTGAGAAAGTTACAGAAAAAAATTTTAAAAATTAATCAAAACCTAGAGTTGCTAAAATATTCATCTAAAATGTCCAGTTATAAACCAAAATGTTATAAGACAAGCAAAGAAACAAGTCAGTGTAGCGCATACTCAGAAAGAGGAAAAAGCAACAAACAGAAACTAATTCTGTTTGGGCATAGATATTAGATTTAGCAGTTAAGTATTTCAAATCAGCTAATATAAAGATGTTGAATGATAAAGAAAACATTTTCAAAGAATTAAAGGAAAATATGTTGACAATGATAAAACAATAAGGAAATTTTAATAAATAGAAACTAAAAACAAAAAGAACCAAATGGGCATTCTAGAGTTGAAAAGACAACAATATAAATGAAAAATTTACTAGTAGGCTCAATAGCAGATTAGGGAACAATGAAGAAGTAGTAAACCTGAAGACAGATCAATAAAAATTAATCTAAAGCAGAGATAAAAAGACTTTAAAATATTGAACGGAAACATGGACAACATTAAATTTACCAGCATACACATAATGGAAGTCCCAAAAAGAAAAGAGTAAGAGACAGAGAAGAAAAATTATTTGAAGAAATTATGACTGAAAACTGTTCAAATTTGAAAAAAAAAGTATTAATCTACAAAGTCAAGAAGGTTCATGAACACTAAGGGAGTTAAACACAAAGATGTCAACACATGGATACCTTATAGTCAAGTTGCTGAAAGACAGAGAAAAATCTTGAAATCAGAAAAAGAAAAACTACTTATCTCATTGAAAAAAAATAAGATAATTTGTTGACTTCTCACTGAAAACAATGGAGGCCAGAAGGCAGTGTAATAACACTCAAAGTGAGGAAAGAAATGCCTATCAAACAAAACCTCTATATCCAGCAAAAAGTATTCCTTATTTTATTTTCCAAGCAGACTTGCCTTATTAGATATTCTAAAAGAAATCCTTCATATTGAAAGAAAATAGTAGCAGACAGTAACTCAAATCTATAAGAATAAATGAAGACCACTAGCTATGGTAAATAAGTAGGCAAATATAAAAGTCTGTGTATGTGTATGTGTATCCTCTTTTCTTCTTTTAATTTCTTTTAAAAATGTGAAATTGTTTAAAATAAGAATTATAACACATCATTTTAGAGTATATACCATGCATAGATGTACAAATGTATTACATATGACAATAACATAAAATGGGAGAGGAAATTGTGATACATTGGAGCAACATTGCCATAGTTTACTGAATTAAACAAGTATTAACCTAAAGTAGACTGTAATAAGTTAAAGATGAACATTGTAATCACTATACTATGAAAATAACTTGAAAACATCTAAACAGTCTACCAACGAATTAAAATGACATGTTAAGACCATTGTTGGATACAAAAGAAGGCAGTAGAGAAAAAAAGAGTGAAAGAAAAAGACATGATACAAACAAACAAATATTAAAATGGCAGTACCATATCAATAATCATATTAAATGTCTGATATAATGAGTAAATATTGCAATTAAAAGGGAAAGACTGTCAACCTGTATAAAAGAGAAAGATTCAACTACATGCTATTTATAAGAAATAGTTTAAAAACAAATAGATTAAAATTAACAGGATGGAAAAAGATCTGCCATGTGAATGGTAAGCATAAGTGATCTGGCATGACAATATCATATAAAATAGACTTTAAAATAAGAAATATTACTAAAGACCATAAAGGAAATTTCATAATGATAAAAAGTGGGAAGACAATAATTATAAGTATGCATACATCTAAGAACAGAGACACTCTCTCAATGGAGTATAAGTCCTGACAGAATTGTGAGAAGAAATAGACAATTTAA
>NW_012106653.1:910489-944758 GCF_000951045.1 Mandrillus leucophaeus
AACAAACAGAAACTAATTCTGTTTGGGCATAGATATTAGATTTAGCAGTTAAGTATTTCAAATCAGCTAATATAAAGATGTTGAATGATAAAGAAAACATTTTCAAAGAATTAAAGGAAAATATGTTGACAATGATAAAACAATAAGGAAATTTTAATAAATAGAAACTAAAAACAAAAAGAACCAAATGGGCATTCTAGAGTTGAAAAGACAACAATATAAATGAAAAATTTACTAGTAGGCTCAATAGCAGATTAGGGAACAATGAAGAAGTAGTAAACCTGAAGACAGATCAATAAAAATTAATCTAAAGCAGAGATAAAAAGAATTTAAAATATTGAACGGAAACATGGACAACATTAAATTTACCAGCATACACATAATGGAAGTCCCAAAAAGAAAAGAGTAAGAGACAGAGAAGAAAAATTATTTGAAGAAATTATGACTGAAAACTGTTCAAATTTGAAAAAAAAAGTATTAATCTACAAAGTCAAGAAGGTTCATGAACACTAAGGGAGTTAAACACAAAGATGTCAACACATGGATACCTTATAGTCAAGTTGCTGAAAGACAGAGAAAAATCTTGAAATCAGAAAAAGAAAAACTACTTATCTCATTGAAAAAAAATAAGATAATTTGTTGACTTCTCACTGAAAACAATGGAGGCCAGAAGGCAGTGTAATAACACTCAAAGTGAGGAAAGAAATGCCTATCAAACAAAACCTCTATATCCAGCAAAAAGTATTCCTTATTTTATTTTCCAAGCAGACTTGCCTTATTAGATATTCTAAAAGAAATCCTTCATATTGAAAGAAAATAGTAGCAGACAGTAACTCAAATCTATAAGAATAAATGAAGACCACTAGCTATGGTAAATAAGTAGGCAAATATAAAAGTCTGTGTATGTGTATGTGTATCCTCTTTTCTTCTTTTAATTTCTTTTAAAAATGTGAAATTGTTTAAAATAAGAATTATAACACATCATTTTAGAGTATATACCATGCATAGATGTACAAATGTATTACATATGACAATAACATAAAATGGGAGAGGAAATTGTGATACATTGGAGCAACATTGCCATAGTTTACTGAATTAAACAAGTATTAACCTAAAGTAGACTGTAATAAGTTAAAGATGAACATTGTAATCACTATACTATGAAAATAACTTGAAAACATCTAAACAGTCTACCAACGAATTAAAATGACATGTTAAGACCATTGTTGGATACAAAAGAAGGCAGTAGAGAAAAAAAGAGTGAAAGAAAAAGACATGATACAAACAAACAAATATTAAAATGGCAGTACCATATCAATAATCATATTAAATGTCTGATATAATGAGTAAATATTGCAATTAAAAGGGAGAGACTGTCAACCTGTATAAAAGAGAAAGATTCAACTACATGCTATTTATAAGAAATAGTTTAAAAACAAATAGATTAAAATTAACAGGATGGAAAAAGATCTGCCATGTGAATGGTAAGCATAAGTGATCTGGCATGACAATATCATATAAAATAGACTTTAAAATAAGAAATATTACTAAAGACCATAAAGGAAATTTCATAATGATAAAAAGTGGGAAGACAATAATTATAAGTATGCATACATCTAAGAACAGAGACACTCTCTCAATGGAGTATAAGTCCTGACAGAATTGTGAGAAGAAATAGACAATTTAACAATTATAATTTGATATTTTAATACTCTCAGTAACTGATAACATAATAAATAGAAAATCACTAAGAATATAGAAAACTTGAGCAACACTATCACTCAAGTATACCTGCTCAGAAACTTTACCAAATGATAGCAGAATATACATTATTTTCAAGTGTATGTAGAACAGTCTACAAGATAGACCATATGCTAGGCATAAAATGTTTCAACAATTCTACATTTGAATTCACATGGATTGAAACAATACAAAGTATGTTCTCTGATCATAATTGGAGTGAATTGAATATCCACAACAGAAATAAATTTGGGAAAATCCCACATACTTGAAAATTAAGCAACACAGTTCCAAAAGTAATCTGTGAGCCAAAGAAGAAACCAGAACTGAAAACATGCCAAATCAAAATTTAAGAGATGCAGCTACTGTAAAGTTGAGCAAGTATTTTGTATCTTTAAATAATTACATTAGAAGAAAGATCCAAATAAGCAACTGAATGTTCTACCTCAAAAAGGTAAAGGAAGAAGAGCAAATTGAACCCAAATAATTAGAAAGAAAAGTTAGAGAGAAAAAAATGAAACCAAAAGTAGAGAAACAATAGAGAAAATCAATACAATCAAAAGTTGGTTCTTTGAAAACCAATCAACGAAACTGATAAACTATTAGCTATGAAAGAGAGATTACATAAATGACAAAAAACAAGAATGAAAGAAGGGGCATTATTACACACCCTACAAGAAACTGATTGACTAAATTGATTGTAAAGGAATTCTATGAACAACTCTGTGCCAACAAATACATAAGCAACTTAGATTAAATGGACAAACTTCTCAACAAATTACCTAAATTTACTCAAGCAAAAATATTAAATCAAAATAGCTCTATAAAAGATAAAAATTGAATTAGTAATTAAATATCTTCCCAAAGGCCTGCAATGGTGAATTCTATTAAACCTTTAAAAAAAATAATACCAATATTATACAAACTACTTCAGAAAATAGAAGACAACATTTTAAAACTTATTCAGGGAGGCCACTGTTACACTACTGATAGCAAAACTATACAAAGATATCACAAAAAAAGGCAACTACAGATAAATATTCTTCTTGAGCCTAAACACAGAAATCTTTGACAAAATATTAGCAACCTGAATCCAGTAACATATGAAAAGGTTGGTTTAATATTAGAATATCTATTAATATAAAATAAGTGAGAAAAACATGTGATCATCTCAATAGTTGTAGAGACAGCATCAGACAAAATTCAACACCTACTCTTGATAAAAACAAAGAATAAAAATATTTTCCTCAACCTGATAGTAGGTATCAATGAAAATCCTACTTTAATGTAATATTTAATGTTGAAAGATATTGTTTTCCCCCTAAGATTGGGAAAAAGGTAAGGATATCCACTCTCTCCTCTTATATTCAACAATGTCCCAGAGCTTCTAATCAGTGATTGAGGTGGAAAAAAAATTAAAGGCATACATTTGCAAAAGGAAGAAGCAAACTGTCTTTATTAGCATTGTCTTGTATGTTTAAGATTCTAAAAAGTCCCTTACAAATCTAGTAGAATTAATAAGCAAAGTTAGTAATACTGTAGAAAACAGATCATTATGAAAATTCAATTGTATTTCTGTAAACAACAAATCATCTGATGGTAAAATTTAAAAAATCATTTCATTTAAAACAGTTTAAAACTAATAAAATCCTTAGGAATACATTTAACCAAAAATATGCATGAACTGTACATGGAGAACTACAAAGCACTGCTGAGAGAATCAAGACAGATATATGTAAATTGAAAATACACCATGTTTATGGATCAGAAGACTCAATATTTTTAAAATGGCCCTTCTTACCAAATCTATCTATAGACTAAATGCAACAGGCATACCCAGAAACAATGCTTCATCAGTCATCGAGGCATCCTTCCATCTAGTCAAGCTGACACCTAAAACTAACCATCACACTACCCATCTGACAAGAGATTATTAACCTGAATATATAAGTCAAGACCATGTGGTATTGGCTTAAATATAGAGATATTAATCAATGGAAGAAGATAGGGGTCTAGAAACAAACTCTTACATTTGTAGTCAATTGATTTTTGACAATGGTTCGAAGGCAATTCTATGAGGGATTTATAGTTTTTTAACAACTAGTAACAGTTGTATATCCATATGCAAAAAAAATGAACTTAGACCTCTATCCCACACCCTGAACAAAAATTAACTCAAAATTGATCTAGTTAAGAGCTAACACTTGTAGAAGAAAATACTGAAGAGAAGCTTTTTAATTTTACACTGGCAAAAGTTTCTATATAAGGCACCCAAAACACAATACAGGAAATTAACAAATTACACTTTTATTAAAATTAAGTTTTGTTTTCAAAAGGCACTATTAAGAAAATAAAGAGAAATAACAGATTCTGAAAAAAACTTTGCAAATTATCTGATTAAAGAGTTATATTTAGAATAAAGAACTCTTACAACTTAATATTAAGAAGACAACCCAATTTCAAAAGAGGCAAAAGAATTTAATAAACATTTCATCAAGAAAATATATGAACGACTAATAAGACATGATAATATGGACAATATCATTAGCCATTAGGGAAATGCTAAATTAAAGACTCAATGGTATATACCACTAGAATGACCATAATAAAAAAGATTGACAATACTAACTTTCGTGAGGCTATGGAGTAAGTAGAATCCTCATACACTGCTGGAGGCCATATAAAATGGTACATCCACTTTGGAAGGCAATTTGGCAGTTTCATACAAAGCTAAACACATACTTGTCACATTACTCAGCAAGTCCACTACTAGATATCTATTTAAACAAGAGAAATAAAAATGTATGTCCACAGATTTGTATGAAAATGTTCATAGCAGCATTATTTATAATAGACCCAAACTGGAAATAATTCAAATGTCTACCAACTGGTAAATGGGTAAAGAAAATATGGTATATCCATACAATGGAATACTATTGAGCAATAAAAAGGAAGAAACTACTGATACATAGTACAATGTGGGTTAATCTCAAGTGCATTATACTAAGCAAAAGAAGCCAGATGCTAAAGATTACATAGTGTGTGACTCCATGTATCTGAAATTTCTAGAAAAGGCTAAAAACTATAGAAACTATGCTCCAAAGACAGATTGAAGGTTGCTTAGGGGTCTGGATAGGGGAGGGAATTACTACATCTGGGTCTAAGGAAACTTTTTGAATTGATGGAGATATTCTAAAACCGGATTATGTAGATAGTTGTATAACTGTATACATTTACTACACAAATCATCACACTGTGCACTTTCCATGGGTGCATTTTACGTTTTTTTTTCATAAAAGATGCTATTTTCCTTAGTATGTATATTGGGCCCCTTTTCATTAATAATATATCTGGATTAGTGACTTTAAAAATAAATATATTTGTAATTAATTTATAAGCAAAACATTTTTAAATTTAAGGAACAAAATAATTAACGAGAATTTTGGTAATTTAGATTTTCTTCATAAAATGTTATTGAACAATATATGCATATAACTATATTTTCCCTGATAATTTAAATAAAATTATTTATTATTATTACTTTTTATTTTCTCGAATTAGGTCCTGTGTGATGTCAAATTGTAATTTGATAATAAAAATTATCCTTCAGAAAATTTCTAGCAAGGTTTCTTTTCTCTAATAATTGTCATTTTAAAAGTATAATTGATATAAAAAGCTTGCACATTATTGTTATTCATCAATAAACTTCAAATGAAATAAGATCCTGATTGTAAATAGCTAGCTACCATCTTGTTCCTGTCTACATTTTGCATTTTAAGACCAAGATTTGCAACTAATCTTGCAATTAGAGGAAGCTGCCCTGCCTGCCTATGAAAAATATATTTTTGATGGGTAGGAAATAATTTAACAATTAAGAAGAAATAGTCATGGGAATTCCTGAGAGGTCTTAGGAAGACACTGCCTGAAAAATGCCTTAAATGAACAAGACCCTCGTAATAGTTTTTAAAAATTAAACTATCTTTTAATCTCTTTGCTTTTATAAGCAGAAAGCAGGAAAATACTCATATTTATAATATTAAACATCTGTATTTTTCAGTGTTAAAGACAGAGAAGACAAATTACAAAGAATACCTGCTTTGGGGAATGTCAATAGGGTAGAGAAGCAAGAATGCAGAAAGCATCATTCTGTGCTGGCAGCTGACCCCAGGGGATATTACAAAGGAGGGGTGCTGTTGGCCTGGAGCCAATCTTCTCCCAGAATTCCCCTTAACCGTCCATTGCTGGAGTTCCCTGAACCGGGCCACGCTGCCCCCCGCTCCCGCAAGCCCCCTCGCCCCCTGTCTCTCGGGGCCAACAGGGTATCTGATGCTTGCTACCATGACATGCTCACTGCCCCAGCTTCCAAAATGACCACTTTGAACATCTTCTTTATTCCCTTTTTGCCTTAGTGACCCTTTCCAGCTAAGTGTTGTGAGAAAAGCTATTGATCAAAATAGTCAATGATAAAAAATAAAATCTTAATATTCCTATGAGGCATTTCCATTTTAAAACATTAACCCGGTACATGGAAAATGTCAGGTAAACAGCAATGGCTCAATGAGTTATTCTTTGTACCCAACCCTTGGATTCTTTTCTTTATTGGTTTCTCCAAATGCATTACCTCCTTCAACTAAATCATAGCAAGCTGTGCAACTGATTCTTGTCTTACACACCCTGAACAGATGCTGGTGGGAAAAGAGTGCAAAGGTGAAGTCAAACACCTGTATCCTCCAGCAAGTCATACTCATGGACTCATGATGTGGTTAAGTTCAATATAATCCTTCCAAGGAATTCCACTCCAGGGGTGGAATTGATGGCAACCTGCCATACTCATTGGAAGTTTTGGGGGGAACCTTTCATGGTTCCTCAACGTCATCATGTCCACTCTGCCTGGCCCTAAACTCAGCCCACCATAGCCCCTAGGTCAGACAGTTCACAAACCGTTACTGAGTGCACCTCTATGCCAGGTCCTGGATCCACGGGGGTCTTGTGCTAAGTGCTGGATATGAGCAGATGAATACGACAATCCAGGGCCTTCAGGAAGCACAGTCTGACAAAGAAAAAGACTGTCAAAGCTACGTTCTGTCCTGTGCAAGGTATAATCAGCCTTAGAAAGAAGGTTTCTTGCTTTCTAGCCTTGTTAACTTGAACTTACCGCCAACAGTTTCAGAGGCTCCCTTCTCTGTTCATAAAAGTAGAACCAGCCTCTTCGATTGAGAGGGAACACCTTTTATTCTACACAATTCACACTTAATGAAGAGCAGTCCTATAAATATAAGTCTCTCATACAAAGCTGGGGACAAACAAACTTGCACCAGTCAGCAGTGGCTTACGTTTAACCTGACCTTTTTATTAACCACCTTTAAACACCAAAGCGTGAGGGGGATCAATATTATTATCCACAGGAAAAGAGACCCGATATTCACAGGGACTTAATCTAGTCCCTCAAACCAGTGCTAGGATTTAGCTATTTTCCCAAATGTTTGGAACGAGAAGTTTTGTTAAAAACTTTATTTCCAAATCAAAGAGGCCCTCAGAAGAAGGTGCACGTGGTGGCAAAGACAGGTCCATACGATTTTAGTTAGAAAAAACTCCTGAAAACTAAAAATCTTTCCAATGTACACAGTCATTCTCTCTTCCTCTCTCTCTACCGCCCCCCCACTCCACATACCCACTCACAAACACGGTAGGGGGGCAGGGCAAGCGGGCTCTTAGTGTGTTTATTGTAACAAATTCCCCGCATCCACCCCGACCTGACACGCTTACTCTGGGAGCGCGCTGCTGCAGCTGCAGGACAGCGGGACGGGCGAGTCACTTTGTCCCTGCAGGGGCGAGTCACTTTGTCCCTGCAGGGGCGAGTCCAAGGCAGACGCGGCGCCGCCGCCCTCTTTGCGAAGGAGGTCTGGGTTTCTACCTCCCCTCCGCGCACCGCCTGTTTCCTGCACTACAAAAGTAGCGCGGTACTCAGAACTCCTTCCAGAAGTTCTCCAGCGCTCCGGCGGAGGGACTTTTTCGCTGCCTGTTTGCTGCAGCGCTGGAGAGCTCGAGCTCGAGCTCGCGCAGAACCCAGCGCCTGGCTGGCTAACAGCGCACTCTCGCCTCAGGCGGCCGCGCCCGTGGTGAGCAGCTGCACCAGGTGGCGTCCGGGGTGGGGTCAATGAAGCGCAGCCTGAGGAAGATGTGGCGCCCTGGAGAAAAGAAGGAGTCCCAGGGTGTTGTCTATGAGGATGTGCAGGACGACACCGACGATTGCAAGGAAACGCTTAAGGTACCCTGGGCGCTCGCGGGTCGGGAGGGGTTCCGACGTCCGGGCGGGGGTGGGCTGGAGGTTTCCTTGAGGGCACTTGGTTTGGAGAAAGCGTGGGGTGGCCAGGGGGTTGCAAGCTTTGGGATGTGTTCACAGTCCAAGAGGAGACCCCACTAATGACGCGCCTACACAGCGCCTGCTTTATCAATTTTTTTTTTTTTTTTTTTTTTTTTGCTTGTTTGTCCAACCGAATTCTTGCTCCTGGACTGGCTACTGTAGTCCGGGGAAACCTACTCAAAAAGTACCTGTATCATCTGGCACAAGATTGGGCAGCTGCCTAAAATCAGGACAATTTGGAATGTGTGCCGTTTCACTTGGACCTTTCCGTAGATTTTATTTAGAACCAAACAGCCGAATAACTGTATCTAGTAGTCGCTGGATAACTATTTAAGAGTTTTGGGGGTTGACAAGCCTTCTGCTCTAACAGAGTGAAACAGAGAAACCTATTATCTGCACATAAAGCGTTGCAGAACATGTCCCCAATAAAACAGAGGCAGGAGTGGCAAATTCCTTCTCCGGGGGTAGGAGCTTCAGGAAACGCTGTGGAGGAGGTGACCTTTTGAAGAGGGGTGGGTGGCCTGGGGCTGTAGGATGGGCACTTATATTACCTATGCAGTTCTCGGACCTGAAGGCAGCACTAGCTACTACCTGATGGCATAGTCTAAGGGATAAAGGCTGTTGGGTGCTCAGAGTCCACCACTGGATTTCATCAGATTGTCAGCAGGAGAAAGGGGCTCTTTTAAAAGGTTGAGACATCATTAAAAAGGTCTCTCCAAACCCTCATCACAAATCTCTTTCGACAGTTAGACCATGTTAACAGTTTCTTATGTATATTCCAGGTTAAAAAAAAAATGCTTACACAAAAACACACATGCTAATAGATCTTGTTTTATTTGCAAAGTTATGAACTCACAGATTTCCACTCTGATTTACTCACAAAATGTATTTTAGAATACATTTCAAATCGGCACTTGTAGATTTACCTCATGTTTTTACCAGCTTCTTAATATTCCACTGTATGAATAGATAATGATTTATTTAACCAGTCTTGCACTAATGGACACTTAGGCTGTTTTGTATGTAACAAAATAGCTTTGTTTTTCTATTACACATGTGACAGAGTATGTCTGTGAGTGTAGCTGTGACTTCTCTGTCTGTCCCTTGGTACTTTTATGGATATGTCTGTATGTTTCTAGCAGGGTCAAGAGGTACTACAGCTTTAATTTTGGTAGAAATTGACAAATTGCTGTCTAAACAGGTTGTAGGAATTTGCACTATTGCCAATTGTGTGTGTAAGTCAGGCATGTATAGTTAATCACACACACCAAGTAGCCAGGCCTCCCAAGGTGAGTCTGTTGACATGTCCAGTTTGGCCACAGACATTTTTTGTACTTCTTAATGTTAGCATGATAACTGTGGCCTTTTGGCTTACTCCAGAGAACTGAGTCATGAATAGATTTCAACCACTGGAATAGTATCTTTACAATTAATATGGTACAGGAAGAAATTTTAAATTTCTAAAATCATCCATGTGGTTTTATTTTCTAGAGATATTTGCTGAAGAATTTCTTAGCAGCGAGTCTCAAAATTATTTGTCTTCATGTTTCTAATTGTCTTTATTTAGATTTATCGCCTACATAGACCAACTTATGTTTTTAAAGCCTTTTAGAAGCTACATTAGTTTGTAGATGGAGAGATTATATATTTTATTTCATTAGCTGTAGTAGTTCCATATCATTTTGTAAAAATCTCAGTAGTTGTACTCATTACAAAGAAACATATATAATACTGTAAAGGGCTTTTTGAACTCTAGAGGGTTTTTGGTGGTTTCCAAATTTAGAAGAAAAGCTGTATAACATATTTTCTCCAGCACATACACAGTATCTCAGGAACACTAACAAAACTGAAGGATCACAGAAAACTTACAAGATGAGAAATGTGGACAAAGAACCACTGGACTGATGCTTTTAGCCTTTTCCAATTATTTTCTTTCAAGATAGTGAATACTTTAGCATTTGACCTTCCAATTGTTATCTGTCACCTTAGTTTCCAACTTTTTGGCCACATTGCTACTTATATGTATTTCATTAAAGCAACCTAAAAAAGATGTATTTGATATCTCTGTTTTAAAGCGTTTAGTTAGAATTAGGTTATCTAAAAGTGATCTAGTCTATTATGTTCTGAATTTAATCATACAGTTCAGATTCCAAAGGAATCTGAAGTGACCCTGTGACAACGTGAAACTACATTAAATGAATATATATTTTGTCTAAATGACATCCTTGGCTTACTTTCAGAACTTTAAGAAATCTTTTCAAAGCCTGACAATATGTCAGGTAGTGATTGAGAAGATCTAGTACATCTGATATGCTCATGTAAAGTATTTAGATGCTGTTTTGTCATTGTGAATTCAGTAGTACCTCGTGAGCATCTGAACCTAGTACTCCCTCTAAGGAGTGTGGAATTGGGTTTGTGTTGACAGCACATTGCTGAACAGACATCCTAAACTGCTCTTTCTGGCACTAGGGAGTGGGCAGCATAATCCCTTTATTATGCAAAGAGCATATCAAATTCAAGTACCAAAATGCTTCCAAATAGATTTAGGTCAACACTTTCTTTGATAGGATAAGACATGGAAAAATTCCCTATTTCTGCAAGAAGCCCATTTTAAATTTATTACTGAATATGTGTAAATTTGGAAGTGGTTGGATGCTTATTGTCATATCCTGTAGTCACTAAAGTTATATGTAGCTTATATGGAATTGAATTTTTTTAGTTAAAAAGTAACACATCTCAATTTAAGAGACTACCATAGAAAAGTGATTTGTTAGGTACTATTCTGTAATAACAGAAGCAAAAACTAAAGTTCAAACATTTAAGAAATTAAGTTTTATTATTCCAAACTAACATTTGCTAAATAAATCCTAATATTCTAAATCTTTTCTTAATTATATTAAAGATACGTTAAATACCTTAATACTTCATTTTCATTGATAGCTTTTCTTTTCAGTAGTGAGAAATGCTCTAGTTATCCTTAAAATAAAAAACTGGAGTTTGGACATATATTATGTGGCATATGTGACTAGTTATGGTCAAAGGTAGAATTAAAGCAAGTATCGGAATCATTTGTTTGGGGAAGATTTCTGCATTTCCTTCAAAACGAGGAAGAAAGGCCTTTATTTCTAAGCATATATGAATGAGTTCAGGATTAAAAAATTTATTTCATATAGTGATCAATCTTGGGGCATTTTCTCAAACCTTCTTTGTGTATGTAAACATTTTGTATATTTCAAGAAAAATATTTACCTCATTATAAGCATGATAGATAGTTTTGGATAATAATAAGTTCTTTCAGGCTATAAAATGGTTATAGCTATAAATTTTGCATATGCTTGTTTGGTGTAACGGTGTTTAAATACCTCTAGGTGGTTTTTGAAGGAAGTGCATATGGATTACAAAACTGTAATAAACAAAAGAAATTAAAAAGATGTGATGATATGGACACCTTCTTCTTGCATTATGCCGCAGCAGAAGGCCAAATTGAGCTAATGGAGAAGATCACCAGAGATTCCTCTTTGGAAGGTAACAAAATATTACAATGCATCTTCCGGAAATCATTCATCCCATTCAATTCACTAGAAAGAATGGAATGAAGTGATTTTTAAGGACAATTAGTGCCAGTTATAAAGAGCCTATATATTTCACTTAGAATTGTGAGTTTTCCTACACACCAGGACTCCTCAACTTCTTCTACTGAAATATAGCTAAGCATATTGCAGAGATCTAGGACACCCCACAACAAGCACAGACTTTATTTGAGTTTTTAGATAGATTGTAAGAATGCGTGTACATTTTATATACTCTTTTATACTATTTCCATTGAGGTTATTTTACATTTAAATTATCATCATTAAATAAAATTGACACCTCAAGAAGGTGTACCATACTCCTACAGTGATGTTTTCCAGGTGCCAGCCTTGTACACTCTACCTTGTTTAAGAAATTCAACTGCAGACAATGAAGGAGGTGGATGCCACAGAGAGGAAGGCAGTGAAGTGGTATGAAAAGACCTTTGCTATATAAGATAATTCTGTCAATATTGTGGAAGACGGATTAGAAGTGGAAGCCAAACTAAAGAGCTATTTTGATAGTAAAGAGAGAATAAGAGTTCACCAGGGTTGTGAGGCTACAAAAAGGAGACAGGGAGAGGTTCAAGAGATATTGGAGTGTAAAGTCAATAGTGCTCGACAGCAGAGTAAATGGGAAGAGAAAGAGGCAGGGAGTTAGAACTGACTTTGAAATTCTTAAATTTAGGAGATTAGGCTAATAATATAATCATCCCCCAAAAGGAGGAAGATGAGAAAACAGAAAGAAAGTGAGTGCGAAGGTGTGAGATTTGGTCACAGTGAGTTTGAAAGGTCCAGGGGACATCCACTTGGAAATATCCAGCACACAACAGAAATGCAGAAGGAAAGGGGCTGCCCTACAGGAGCATGATTGCATAGGAAGTCGCTGAGACAGTGGAAATGTGTGAAAATCCTTTAGGGGATCACAAAACTGCTAGCAAAGGTAGCTAAGAGTAGAGTACCAACATCAAGAGACAGATGGCAGAGCAAAAGCCAGAAAAAGATGAAGATAGTGAAAATATACATGTTGTGGGCGAAGTTACTGGAATAGAAGAGTTAGAAGGAGCCCTTGCCACAAAGAGATCAAGTATGAAGGAGATCAAGATAAAGCCCCTACATTAGAAGGCCCCAGTGACCTCTATAAAAATAAAAATGATTTCTGAAAAGTGATGAGGATAAAAGCCAAATTCAAGTTATTTAATTAGTGAATGGGAGTTTGTAAGTATAGATCCCTGTTTAAGTTTGGTGCCAAATGGAATGATGAATGGAGTGATTCTTCTTGATCAGACAGAACGGTCAAGAGACGTGTGTGTGTGTGTGTGTGTGTGTGTGTGTGTGTGTGTGTGTTATTTAGAATGAAACACTTAGATGAATGAAAGGAAATGGCGGAGAGACACATTTTAAAAAGGAGAGAAACAGAAAACATGGCTGTATGGTTCCAAGTACCATGTATCATAGATAGTCCCCAAATCATATTTTTGTGCAAATACTTTTTCTCCTTTTCTGGACATAAAGATATACTGCCACCAATTTACAAGGTTGATAAAGCAGTCAGCCATGTCTATTTTAGAATGGCCATAGGACTTTGCAGGATGAAAGGACATATTACTTATATGCAGAGCTCACGGGGTACATAGTGCCATATATCCTATCGTAGAAATACATGGAAACCACTTGTGGCATCAGGGTCTGAAGCTCAGATTCTAGTCTTGTGCTTTATTAGTGGTGTGTTGTATTTCCCATTAACATTTTCTGAACCATTGCTACAGGCCAGGCACTCTGCTGTGATCTTTAAAGACATGATTTAATATTATTGTCCCAGTAACATTGCAACATCACAGAGTCTCTCTGTCTCTGTCTCTCTCTCTCTCTCTCTCTCTCATTCTCTTTCTCTCTGTCTCTCTCTCTCCTCCTGTGTGTGTGTGTAGGTATATGAATATATGCTTTTTCAAATTTTTTTTTTTACCAAGTTTGAATACAAGAAAGCTGAGGTTCAGAGAAGTGTGGTAACTGTCATACCTCCTTACTAGCTCTGTGATGTTGGCAAGACTTTTAACCTCTCTGAATCTCAACATCTTCCTCCTTCCGAACATTAGTCATGGTGTTACTTTGCAGGCTATTGGAGGCTTGAATGAAATAATGGTCATGTGAACTTAGCAGAGTGCCTAGGACATGGTTCTTGCTTTTATATAATCCCAATATCTTATTACAATCCCAAAACTCATATAGATAAAAACATGTAGCAATAGGAGGATCTATTTCTTATTAATGCTACCCATAGAAATTTCACTCAATTGAGAAAGTCAGTCTCGTGCTACTATATATTCCCACTAGGTGCCCATTAAATGTTTCATTAGAACTGAAGCTGTGTTTTTAGTTTCCATTAAAAGATGCAGCTGATGTCAGTTGCACTTGGCACTGCGTTTGGAGTGGATAGGCACTCAGGAGGTGTTGAATACAGTCTAAACAAAATTTAATCCACATTTTGGTTTCTTTTTCTAGTGCTGAATGAAATGGATGATTATGGAAATACCCCTCTGCATTGTGCTGTAGAAAAAAACCAAATTGAAAGTGTTAAGTTTCTTCTCAGCAGAGGAGCAAACCCAAACCTCCGAAACTTCAACATGATGGCGCCCCTCCACTTAGCTGTGCAGGGCACGCACAACGAGGTGATGAAGGTAAGGCTACTGGCCGGCTCCAACGGGCCTGACTGGCAGCACAGGTGCTGGGACCCAGATCCAGCTCTCTCTGCCTGCACCAGGATGAGCACCTTCTAAGCTTCCATGGCAAACAAAATGTAATTATTACATTTGCTTTTCTTCTCAGTAACTAATGATGATGATTAGTTCTGACTTTATTGAATAGTTCTTATTCACCAGGCATTTTTGTAAGAGCTTTATGTGTGTTTGTTTATTAAATTCTTATCTAAGCAAACCCACTATGAAGTAATTCTACTAGAATTCTTATTTCATAGCTGAGTACACTGAGGTGCCAAAAGAATTTGAATAACTTGCCTAACGTCACACCACAAGTAAAACTGCAAGACCAAGGAAGTTTGTTTTCATCTTTATATTTTCAGGTTTAGGCTTCATTACTTTTACCTGACTGTTTTAATGATTAAAAGGAGGAAGGTAATGAGAGACTCAGTGAAAACAGAAAACATAATTATGATTCACTATTTTTATTAGAATGGATGGCCTGTCAGACAGATTAGTTAGCAGAAGACATAAGGATACCACTGGGAAACATCTTATTGGTTTTCAAGGTGTAAGAGTAAGTTCAGTCAAATAGAGGAAAGCCTGGAAAAATGCTAAAGGGTAAGAATTAGGCCAGGGTTTGTAAACTACATCTCAGAGTCTCTCAAACACCCTAGAACACAAACATGCTTAAAGGATGAAGAATGAAATTTACAAATGGAGCATGTTCCAGAAATTCATTTCTAAGGTAGGCTATTTGGAACTTATAATAAGTTTTCTGGTAGAAACAATATCCAAAGAGTTCCATGAGTTTCAGGCTCCATTTAGCCCAGGAAACTTTCTCTCAGCCCTCTGAAACTTTGGCTCCTTTAAGTCTGGCATAAAAGGTGGGAGAGAGCCACTTTCTGCTTTTCTACTGTACCTTGTATGTGGCTCTATTAAAATTCTTAACATGTGATGTTGGAATCAAATGTTCATGTGCTTTTCTTCCCAACTGGCTAATTATCCTTGAGGGAGGAGCTGTGTCTTACTAATTCAAATGTCTCTTATTCCTCAGTACTGTGCTGGTAAATGATGGCTGTTGAATGAACGAATGAATGAATGAATGAATGCATGAACAAACGAATAAATGGGAGTTCTGACTGACTGAGAAGGGGAGATCAGAAGTCTCAGTACCTATGAGATGGGTCAGGGTGGCTCCCTGAAGAGGTTACTAGAAAGTTCTCTGGCAACAAGCTGTTATTTTTTATTCATTATTCATGAGTCAAGTGCTGTTTCTATATCATCTGGGTTGGGTCACTAGTGACTGCGGGGACTCCCACAGAGATATCAAATATTTCCTCATGGAGCTCTTGCTCCCTCTGAAGGCTCTTTTCAAGAACACATGCCTATTAACTTAATTAATATTGGCCCTGAAAGTGTGATTTGGGAATTGAAGGCAGGTAACTTTTGAAGGACTGTTGTTAATTAGAAAGCAGAAATCTCCAGACCAACAAATACAGAAAGGTAGGTATCACATAGAAATAGAAAATAAAGCTCCTAACTGATTCGTAAACTTTGTTATGGACATAAAACAAATTTTCCTGGTGACACAAGAGCAAGCAGAAAAATAGAGTTCTAAGTAAAACCGACTCTCCTTTACTTGGTCTTACCAACCACAACTATGTGTAAAAATATTTTCAGACTCCTCTGGCTCACCAGAAATGACAGGAATAGAAGGAGGAGAAGGTGTTTTGGAATGTCTCCCCTCATGCTTGCAAACAGCAATCCTCTCTACCTGCCTCTCCCAGTTATGCCCATGTTCCAGCCTGTACCCACCCAGCCCCTGCCAGTTTAGAAGCTGCTCTGTGGACTGCTCCACTGACCTTCCCTTAAACCTTCCTCTGCTGCCCATAATGGTTGTAAAGTAAAAAACTGTCATCCACGCATCACTTCAAGTTCTTGCACAATTATTTATGGTATGCATAATATTCCCTGGGACACACTGGCCTGGGGATTAGGGGGTGGTTTTGTTTCTCAGTGGCCTGCAGGCCTTAGTCCTTGGGGCTTTACTTCAAAGTATCCAGTTGTTTGACCCTTCCATGAGGCTTTCCAGATTCTCAACAAAGGGACCTGTGGAGAGCTCACCTCCGAACCTTCCAGACCTGCCTGGTCATGACTGAATTTGAAGTAGCTGCACAGTTTAGTTGCTCTCTCTGGGATCCCTGCCACATATAATTTAACACAGCTATACATTTATGATCTGTGATTCTAAGAGGGCAAAGAGAGAAAACCCTCTTCTTGTAGACTTTGGTGGGCTATTTTCTATATGAATCTAGAGCTGCTTAAGAACAGAATGCGATGGTGCCTAAAGTCCATGGAAGGAATCTTATGTTCTCATTTCCCTTACTCTGTCAATCATTTCTCCACATATTATGTACTAAAATCTGAGTTTAATTTTCTTTTATGAGCAGAGCTAATTAATAAATCCAATTTATTTGCTGACACTCACAAGGGATATATTCTGTTAACAAGAGGCTCTGGTAGGAGGTTGCATACTTTTTTCAAAGAAGTGAAGGTTTTTAAGAAACAGCTTATTTAATAAATTCTTTTAACATTATTTAATTATAAGGACGTGTCATCATTTATCATAGTCTTTCTGCAAGACGAAAAGCCTCTAGTAGGCCAATTCAAGATGTGATAAGACGTTTATATGGGATAATTTTGTTACATTGAATATAAAAGAAAGACTAGTCAAAGATCTATAGATACTTGTGCAGTAATCAGATGCGCAGTCAGTCAGGTGAGGAGGTAACAGGTCTTCAATGAAATTTCATCAGAAAAATTACTTGACCATTTTATCAGGATGCTAATTTCTTACATTGTAGAGAAAGTTTCCATTCCAGGACAAGTTTGAATTAATTGGGTTATGCCACACAAAACTCTGTTTTCTTTACTAAAGAGAATAGAGTTTCCACTGACATTTCCTAAAATTCTTGCAATCCAGGTAAAAGAAAAATAACTGGAAGAGAAAAAAAAAATCTCTTCCTGCCTTTCTCCCTCCCTCCTTCTTTCTCTCTGTTTTACTCTCTTCCTTCTTCCCTACCTCTCTTCCCCTCCACCATAAACACATTCTGATGGCTCCACACATTTATTTTCCTGAAAATATTAGTTAACATAATTTCACTTAATACAAGTTGGAAGTATTAAGTGAAGCTATGATAACTAGTATCTATAATTCTTATTTTATTTACAATTCCAGAACTCAGTATTGCCTTGATTGTTGTGACATTGAAATCATGATTATTTCATCTAATGGGGAAATTAATTAGTACCCACAATGTGCAAGATTTTGTGCCAGATTGTGTGAGAGAAGGATGAATAAAAGATAAACAGACATGGTCACTGGCATTTGAAAACTGAAACTCTAGTGGAAGGCAAGTACCTTATTTGGAAATTTGCAAGAATTTTGACAATTATTCCCCCCTTTTTGCAGGTCTTGCTTGAACACAGAACTATTGATATTAATTTGGAAGGAGAAAATGGAAACACAGCTGTGATCATTGCGTGCACCACAAATAATAGTGAAGCACTGCAGATTTTGGTTTGTATATTTGTCATATCTTTCTGCTTTCTTTATCTTTTCATGAATACAACATGGATTATTATTATTTATAAAAGCTCTTTTCTCCTTAGAAAAATATAAAATACAAAAACTAGGTCAGAAAAAAGTTGTTCTATGTGTTTTTGTGTATGTACTCCCCCCTTAAGAAGATCTGATATTGCTTATAGAAGACTAATAGTAAAGCAGTAAAGAAAATTATGAGAAAATCAAAGTGAAAAGAAAATATAGGCAGGAAAAGTTGAGATGAAGCTGGTGGTCAGGCTAGAATGCAAAACACAAAGTATAATGGCCTGAATGTTATATAGGTGGATCAAATGTATGATTATGAGCTTCTGAATAGTCAAAGGAAAGATGAATATAGTCAGTTGCAGACTTATTTGGCCCATAAGAGAAAAATCAAAGGAAACACAGCTCCCATGACCTGAAGACCCTGTCACTGGGTCTCAAAACAGAGCCCTGTGTGATGTAATGGCAAAGGTTCTTAGCCACAGGCTTGAGAGTAGAGCCAGCCTTCTCTCTGGTGAGGCTTCCTGGCATGGTCCAGTGAAGCGATGGAGATGCTTGTCTACATGACTTCCTCCTGCTTCTGGCAGTGCTCCATCTGAGTGTGCTGTTAGAATGCCGGCAAATAGACTGTTTTCAAATATTCCTCAGTTAGTTGCATGTTATCCAGGCCAGCATCTGTATTTTCACCACTTGATTTTACCTCTTCACAATCTCAGAGAATAAGAAAATACAATTAAATAATTTAAAACTATTTACCTAATGTTTAAATGTGCTGTACAAATATGTTTTAGCACCTTTACTAGATGGACTTAGAGACAGGTACATACTCTAAGCTGTCATGATTGGACCACAAAGAGAATAAATGATAAAGAAAATAAAAATAAGTAACACTCAAACCAAGAATTGAGGAAAAGAGCCTTAAATTAACCAAAACAAAATTGGAATAAATAAATAGTATTGTTGAAAATACTACAGAAAACAATATATTTTTAAAGTCTGGCTTCCTTGCAAGTCTAATTTATGTGTATACTGTGTGATAATATTGTTCAAAAAAGCTTTTACTTAATAATATTCTTTAATAATATGATTTTACAAAGTGCATCTTCAATTTCTGGACTCTCTCCATATAGATATTTTATATATATATATATTTTTTATATTTATATATAAAATTTTATATTTATATTATATATTTATAGATATTTTATATATTTAAATATATATATATTTTTATATATATATAAAATTTCTGGACTATGTTGTATAAAGTAAACTGATACTACCTCTAAAAGCTGAGATTACAGGTGGTATTGGCGTCTTCACACTTTTATACTTTTTCAAAATGATTTTTTGTAGTAATTAGAGGTATTTAAAACTGAAGGCTAATGATTTACAAAAAATGGTAGTTTAAAATGATTAGCTCACATAAAAAGGTAATATAACATTCAGTTCTTCTAACATCTTTTTACTTAAGAAATGTCATTAGTGAAAATATTTGATTATGGCTTAACAAGAGTAGTGGCACATTCATTTATTAATTTTGCATAAATAAAGGGAAAAGAATCTAGGAAAATCACTTTATTTGCATAAGAAACTGAAAATGGTCATGGAAGTCATGATAATGTCTTCAAAAATCTCTTTAATCTCATTGAAAAATGTGTTGACTTTATTGCTGGGGTATCAAGATTGATATTGTTGTGTCTACATTGTTACTTCTTTGGAAGATATAAAATATCTCTATTTCAGAATCTTAGTCTACTTCAAAATTACCTTCTTGCCTAGATTTCATAACATATGAAGCTCTCTGTGTACTTTTACATAGACATATAGTAGTAAAATGATATGAGAGAGGCACGTAAATTCTCATCTTAAATGGTACACAAATAGACCGTTGTGATTTGGGGTTTAACTGGTGTCATTTTTCATTCTGTCTTTTCTTCCAGCTTAACAAAGGAGCTAAGCCATGTAAATCAAATAAATGGGGATGTTTCCCTATTCACCAAGCTGCATTTTCAGGTTCCAAAGAATGCATGGAAATAATACTAAGGTTTGGTGAGTTGAGGCTTTTTCTATGTTATGTACTATAAATAAGTCTATTTTGGTGGATGCTATTAATTTGATTTTTTTGTCTTTTGAGATAGAGTCTTACTTTGTCGCCCAGGCTGGAGTGCAGTGGTATGATCTCGGCTCACTGCAACTTCATCCTTCCAAGTTCAAGTGATTCTCCTGCCTCAGCCCCCTGAGTAGCGGGACTATAGTTACATGCCACCATGCCCAGCTAATTTTTTGTATTTTTAGTAGGGATGGGGTTTCACCATGTTATCCAGGCTGATCCCAATCTCCTGACCTCGTGATCCTCCCACCATGGCCTCCCAAAGTGCTGGGATTACAGGCGTGAGCCACTGCACCCAGCCTAATTTGAAAAATATTTAACGGAATTAAACACAAGCTTTTATGTGTCTCAGTGCCCTTTCTTTGTTTTATGCTTTGTTCATTTTTTAAAATAAAAACCCTCCCTATTATTTATTTTATATACTTGTTATGTTGAATGTTATTTTCTTCTAAAGGTGAAGAGCATGGGTACAGTAGACAGTTGCACATTAACTTTGTGAATAATGGGAAAGCCAGCCCTCTCCACTTGGCTGTGCAAAATGGTGACTTGGAAATGATCAAAATGTGCCTGGACAATGGCGCACAAATAGACCCAGTGGAGGTAACTCTTCATATTCTATACGACACTTTTATCTTAGAGTTGTCATAAGCATGTAAAATACTTTATAGCTCTTTTACAGTTAATTTAGATTGAAATGCATACAAGAAATACATATTTCCTTCTGCTTTTGAAGAAGCAGAACAAGAGAATACCCCAAGTTTCAATCTGTGTAAAAAATTTTGAGTGCTCCCCAAAACAATTGCAGACACAAATATAGATACAACAAAGGATATTTATCTAGTGCAGTTGCTGTTAAAAGAAGTTAAAGCCTACCCTCAGAAGACGATAATGTTCAGCCAGGAACATTAAAGCCCAATCATGAATGTATTTGGTTTTAGTTCTACTCAGAAGAGTTGTCATTTTTAAATTAAGGACCACTTAACTAATTTCTAAAAATATGTATGTGAAAGTGTTGACTGTATTTGGGAGCTGAGCTTATGTCAGGCATCTCTGACCAAAAGTGGAGAGTTCTGGCCCTTTCTCCTTCAATGTCTGAGTTTTGAGTGGCAACAAGCTCCCCTCCAATATACTCCAAAGGCCTGTATTTTATGTAGGAAGAGAAGATTGGATATTAATCTCATGTGGCTTCTGGAAACCTCATAAAAACTCAGAAAAGCTAACACTGCCTTTCACTCTTTCTATATTGTCCCTTCAATATAGAAATGAAGAGCTGCCAATGGTGGTATGGGGTCTGAAGTCACTTCATACACTGAATGCTTACAGCAATGATTGGGACATTGTTCTCATGTTCCCTGGGGGAAAGAATGGCACCCAGACAATGATGGTGGAAGTATATGCCAAGAGTTGTTGTATTAGAAGGAAGCACAATTGTCAGCTACCATTTGTTTATGGATGCTTTTCTTTGCAGGTCCATAAAATCAAGGAATATCTATCACATTTCAGATGATTAATGGTGATCAGTCTGATAGATATTCCTTGATTTTATGAATCTGTGAAGAAAAAGCTCACGCCAAATGTAAGTTATATTCTTACATTGGGATTTAAACATTGATTCTAGTATTAAAATCCTTTACAGAAGGGAAGGTGCACAGCCATTCATTTTGCTGCCACCCAGGGAGCCACTGAGATTGTTAAATTGATGATATCGTCCTATTCTGGTAGCGTGGATATTGTTAACACAACCGATGGAAGTCATGAGACCATGCTTCACAGGCAAGTTTCCTACCTATCATTCTGTATACCGATTTTCCATCTTCATGCGTGAAATTAGACATTGCAAGGAGCAGTTAGCACTAATGCTAGCAAAGATTTTGTGATTCAAAGGAAAAAGGCAAAGATAACAAAGACCCTGTGGATCAACTGGAATCGCATATATTCCTTGGGAATGAGAGTAGAATGTTAAAGAAATTTCACAAAATAAAATCACCTGTGGCATATTCTGATTCAAGTCCAGCGGATATAGGCTCAAGATTAATTTTCTGTGTGCTAAAGAAGTCTACATACACGGTCTTCCAAGTCATTTCTAATCTGTTCCAATTTCTCATATTTATATTATCCCCATTTTTAGTGATAAAAATGGAGTAGATACATATGGATATGTCACCCCCACGCTAATCCCTCCTGCTGACCAACAATTATAGGTAAATGGTTTCAAAAGATATAGTTTTAGGAAATTATAACCAAATTTCCAAAAACAATAACAAATTTATTTGAAGTTTAGCAGAAATACACATCAGGCAAAGTGTATTAAACCATAGGCTTACTTGTAGACTGGAAATTCAGTTCTTTTGGAAAGACAAGTATCAGATGCTACCCATGTGAGTGAAAGAGGTATCTGAGATGAGCCTTCGCTCTCTCGGTCTCTTACACACACGCGTGCGTGCGCGTGTGCACGTGCACACACACGCGCGCGCACACACACACACACACAGAGCTGCCAATATATTTTCAATAGGCAATTGGACCTGGAATTCTACAATATCTCTTAGAAAAAAAAAAAAAAGAAACTCTAGCTACCAATGTAAGATCTGTTTCTAATAAGTGTACACAGCAAAACCACCAGGCACAATAGGATATGTGTGAATAGAAAGAAACTCCCACTGAGGATGAATTTTCAACCTAAAGTTTTATAGCATAAAACTAGTAAAAATCTACACATTTGACCAAAGACCAATTTTTTTCCAAGAAAATAGAAATAATAGGGCATTCCAAAAAGAATTTTTAAATGAAGATATTTGAGACCTTCAAAAATTTAAAGGAATAATCATTTACATAAAACTAAATATATGAAGATAACATAAGATTGTGAAAAACAGATTGTCATATTTGAATCCAGGATTGGTGATATGAAAACGATTCAGTAAAAAAGAAGTTTAAAAAAGCCATTGAAATAAAATGAAAACTCAATAGATAGACTAACCTGGTAGCTCACAAAATCCCAGTGCCAATTTATAACCTAGAATATATCAAAATATTTAAGATGAGTCTCAGGAATTAAAGAAGAAAACTTTGTTTCCAATGTTTCACCAATTTACAAACCCAATGATTTGGTTATTGTTAAAATGTATCTTTAGAACACAACCTTAATATATTAATACGCATAATGAGAAGTTATCTTAGGAAAATGGAGCCTTAATGTTAGAATTTGTTCCCTTGTAATTACTAAATATAATTAATATATTTTAAATATAATGCAACCTCTTGTCAATCAAATTAACAAACTGATTCTGAAATTTATGTATGAAAGGCCAAAAATAGCTGAGAGAACCTTGAAACAAAGATATGAGATTTGCGATAGGAAACACAAAGCTTTGAATCATTAGTGTTAACATTTGTTACGGTGTTGCTTATGACTGCCTGTGAGATGATATCAAAATGTTTTCAATTCTCTCCATAATTATTTTTGGCTTTAGAAAAATTCAGAAAAACTAACACTGCCTTTTAACTTTTGCCAAAGAGAAACCCCCCAAAGAGGGGCTTTTGAACCCTGCAAGTGAATTTGAGGCACACGTTACATGTAGCTTTTGCTATTCCCCATGATCATAGCAGTACCAGCGATTTCCTTGTCTTTTCTATCTTGGGACAGATGTTACCACTCACTTCAGAACATCTTTATGGTGATTTTTCAGGATAAAATAGGTTTCTTAAAGGATGAGGAAGAAAATATTATGATGTATTTGGTGTTCTCCTACTATTATTACTTTGAAAATGCTACCCTAATCAGAATCAAATTATAAATTTTGAAAGCTTACTAATTCTCTTACAGTCTATCATGTTATTTTACGATTAGTTAAATTCACTTTCCAAATATAGTAGCTTTATTAAATACATTTGTATTTACATCAATAGTACTTTAATTATAATGTTTATAATTCTGTTTTTTCAGAGCTTCGTTATTTGATCACCATGAACTAGCAGACTATTTAATTTCAGTGGTAACTATTCCTTTTACTGGTTTATTTTTATTACTGTTTATAGTTGAAGAAATCATATAATTACATAATATGGATTTTCAAAAATGAATCAAATTTTAATTTCTTGCTTATCAGCAAAAACAATGTACAAAAGGATGATTGACATACTTGGAAGCAGAGTATATTGTGTATGAATATGTAACGGCCAAACATTACTGTGAACTTAGAAGTGTCAAAGCGTAATTTGGATATCCATATCAGTGTTTTTAGTGCAGGAAGTTGGCAGGTACATTGCAAGGAAAGCTGTTCCCATGGCCTGTAAGAGGGTCTTACGGGAGTGTGAGCTTGGGCGGTGACCCTTCTTCAGCCTGGTGGCTTTAAGGTAGAGGCAGGACAGGCAGCACAGGGGGAAGCTCCTACCCCAGGTGCCTCAGTGCCACCTTTAAAAACTGAGGAGTTGAAAAATATTGTCAAAGATTTATTACAAGTGAAAGCATGAAGCATGGGATCTTTTGCACTCTGGGAGGTGGAATCAGTCAGCTTTTGAGTTGAATTTTAATAAGCCCTTTATACGGATGAATGTATGGTGAATTTACGTAAGCTGCACCATATCAGCAATGACAGATTTCCATTTGTAGTATTGAACATGTGTGTGTTGTCAATCATAACTATTGAAATTATGATAATTACACAGAAGAGTCCTGCGGAGACTCATTATATGCCATAAACTATGTGTTATATGCCATAAACCATAAATGATAGTTATGCATGATTTCCTGCAAAGGCTGCCATCTTTTCACCAGGCAAGAGAACTGTGGCAGAGCCTCACTGACCATAGAACTTGCCAAGGGGATGCTGCCCCCATTATCATCTATATTAGTGGGCCCCAAAAGTACAAAGAAATATTCATGTTTGGATTTTAAGCTATTTTTTATTACCCTATATAAAATGCAGAATTATTTCCATGAAATTTTTAAACGCCTTTGATTTCTTGTCATATCAAATATTATAATATATAATGGTTAACATTGACTTACTCATTTAAAAATATATATTTAATGTGATTTTTAAATATAAATTTTCTTAAATAAATGGCTAAAATTTTACTTTAGAATTTGAGTGATTTCAATTCAATTATTTCAGTTCATCTATTTCAGATAAAATAGGATTTTTTTAAAAAGTGGATGGTGTTTTGTAAATGTTTCTTAAATCATACATGTAATAAATTTGGAAGACTTAAAATTATAGACATTTAAAAATTATTTCTTGCAGTGGAAACTATTGATCTAAGTAAAAGGATATTATTTTTATGGTTCAAGTAGTAACTAGAGCTATTGCCAGGTGTCAGTAAAAAGCCTAATATGTGAGAATAATTTTTTGTTGAAATTATAAATGAATTCCTTGATTTCTGATGATACAACATATGAACTATGGGAAACTTTCAAATAATTCTATAACTAATCATATGGTTCTGTGCTAGCCATAATATAGACACTCTATATTAATGAATTACCATTAGTTAGAGATTACAATATATGATGGTTTTTCTGTTTTTAAGCTCTTTGTTGAATGATTTGTTTGATTTTTAGGGAGCAGATATTAATAAGATCGATTCTGAAGGACGCTCTCCACTTATATTAGCAACTGCTTCTGCATCTTGGAATATTGTAAATTTGCTACTCTCTAAAGGTACCAAGAGGGACCAAGCCAAGTCTTTTGAAGTACTACTCAGTTTGGTTAGATGAACATTCATTGTGTACCAAATGAACCTTCATTGTGTGCCACCATGTATTGTATGCCAGGCCCTGCGCCAGATGTTGTGAATTCAAAGATAAATAGAACACTTTTCATGTCTAGAATAATTTTCTGTCCAATAAGGGAGCATACTTAAAAAGACAATTTCAGAACAATACTAGATAACATTTATAAAGCAATTGTTATATCCCAGGCATTTGCTGAACATTTAATTAACTGTCTTTCAATGTGTCAGTCCTACGTGGTGTAGGTACTATAACTTTCTCCATTTTAGATTCTAACCTGGGCCCCTGAAAAGAAAGAAGTGAGGTGTCCTTCTCTGCTGTCCTCTTCTTTCTTGATCTCTAATGTGTCTATACTTATATTTTATGCTTTAAAAGGTAAGGCTTTATGTATTTATGTAATGCATCACATATTTTCTACCCCACTTACACATACACACACACACACACACAGAGTAAGGTAAACCTGATTTTAAATATGTTTAGTTTTCTCATCTAAACACAATTTCCTGTAAACTAAAGGTCAACATTATTTTAAGTCAAATTTTTTTTTGCTAAGTTGAGAATCCACATAAACAATGCTTTAAATAAATGAATAGAGTTTATATTTACATAGTGTTTTTTTCAGGTGCCCAAGTAGACATAAAAGATAATTTTGGACGTAATTTTCTGCATTTAACTGTACAGCAACCTTATGGATTAAAAAATCTGCGACCTGAATTTATGCAGGTAATGTATATCTATGGATTTCCATTAACTGAGTTGGGTTCAACAGAAAATAAACTAATTTTGTTTATTGTAATTTTTGTTGTCATAGAAACTGATTCTGGAATTTTTTAAATGTTTTAAAATAAATAAATAAAGATGACATATTTGAATATTTAGTTACAGCATGGTGATGGTGGTGGTGGTGATGATGATGACAATGCTAATTGTAGTGAAACTGAGTTTTTTACCTTACAAAGGAACTTCATATGTAATCATCTATCATAAAGATAACATCTTTAATTAGTTTGATTTTCTTCATTCTTTGACCATTATGATTTGCATATCAGTGGAAAAATCCAAGTAAAATAATGAATTATCAATACTCCATCATCTATTAAGAAAAATTACTCAGCATACTTGACTTGCTGAGGAGACGTTGAAAGCATTATTTTTATATTCATATTCACCAGCTAATACTTAGTGACTAGCACATGCATGTGAAATACACATTTTTGTCGTCAATAGATTTCAATATTGCCATTGTCTTTAATAATAAAAAATATATATGTATTTGAACATTTAAAAAATAACAAAATATGAGAAGCTTAAGCTTAAGCACATAAAACATAAAGTAAACCTAATGTTAACATCCCATCCATTTTACCTAACAGAATGTATTAACATGAAGCTGTTGGGTGTTATTTGGGGGTGGGAGGAAATAAGAGGAGGGGCAGAGAGAAGGGCCGTGATCAAATATATTTGAAAAATGCTGAGTTAAAAATGTTAAGTACATTTTCCTATTGGCATGGTATCTCAGATCCTTTAATATGGTAATGTACATTAATATGGTAATGTACATTACATGAAGACAGAGCATTCAACTTCCTTCATATTTATTTTCCTCTCAAATCCTTTAGGTTATTTACAATTTTGGCCCTAAGGAGTACATATTGACCCTTGTTGGAAAGTATTTTCCTACACAATAGTTTGAAAACCATCATTTTAGCATAATAGCAGAGTTATTTGTATAATATGAATTTTTTTCCTATAGATGCAACAGATCAAAGAGCTGGTAATGGATGAAGACAATGATGGGTGTACTCCTCTACATTATGCATGTAGACAGGGGGGCCCTGATTCTGTAAATAACCTTCTTGGCTTTAATGTGTCCATTCATTCCAAAAGCAAAGATAAGAAATCACCTCTGCATTTTGCAGCCAGGTAAGGGTCAGTCTAGCAATGTATGAACATGTCTTCTTTCTGTTTAATATTTGCTTTGAAAATACAAAACCTAATTTTTTTCAAGTTACGGGCGTATCAATACCTGTCAGAGGCTCCTACAAGACATAAGTGATACGAGGCTTCTGAATGAAGGGGACCTTCATGGAATGACTCCTCTCCATCTGGCAGCAAAGAATGGACATGATAAAGTAGTTCAGCTTCTTCTGAAAAAAGGTGCATTGTTTCTCAGGTGAGGATATATGATTGGAATGTTTATATAGTTTCTTTAATTAGCCATTTTGAGGCTATCTTTTCATTATATTTTTAATTATGAGGTCTAACTTTATATCTCACTAAGTACTTTTATCCATTTTATTTTATCATCAAAACATATATAACTTCTAAAAATACTGGAAGGGAAGTCAGTATTATTTCCAACTGAAAGACTTTGAAGTTTTTAGACTTGAAGAACCTTGTTCGAGGTCACAGAATAAGTGGCTTTGTGCAGTCTTTCTCAGAACCTTTCTTTGAAATACAGTTCTCATATTTTACCTCATCTTGCTGCCATATTCCTATATAGAGACAAAACCATGGTTGTGTATGTGTGTGTGTGCATGTACACACACACAAAACATACAAGTTCAAATATTCTACTTTTCATTCAATCTGATGAATGGTAGATATAAAAAGCTCCCTTTAAGTGACAACAGAAGACAGTAAATGTTTCTGAATTTTATTATACTTAAATGAGCTCAAGCACAAGAAAACAAAGTTAAAATATGTAAGCATAATAAAATATGTGGCATAATTAAATGATATTGTGATAAGAAAGAAAAAACCTGGAAACATTTTACAGAGGTTTTTCATTTAATATCTTACCATAGCAGTAGCAAAGAGCTTATTAGGCTAATGTTCAAAAACACATTTCCTTACGATATTATTGATGACAGCAAATTGGTGCTACAGCTACAAGAATGAATGTTTTGCTCAGTTTCTTCTGGTTTACAAAGAAACACCAAGAAACTGGCCTGCAAAGGAACCCAAGTAGACCCAGGCCAGACAGTTGTTGCTTAATTACATCATAACTGATACAGCAACATGGCTCTTGCACTCTAAAACATCTGCTCACTAGCACTGAAATCAAATAGTGTCAGGAATTTTTTTCTGTGTAATTTGAAAAAAGACAACTAATATGATAAGGCTTCGTTGTATTTACATCTTGAATTTCTGTGGAAAAGGATAAACATTTTTCAAAGCAAATGAGTAAGCATCTTGCAGAGCACAAGAGGGAAGTTTTTCAGATTTAAACTCTTAGAATAATAACTGACACTAAGCTAAGTATCTTATAGCCATATACTATAT
The DNA here is from genome assembly GCF_000951045.1 of Mandrillus leucophaeus. NCBI lineage: Eukaryota > Metazoa > Chordata > Mammalia > Primates > Cercopithecidae > Mandrillus > Mandrillus leucophaeus. The sequence continues at coordinate 939,604 of NW_012106653.1, forward strand.
TATTAGTAGTATTACCAATAACTATTGACCACAAAGGCTAACATTACTTCATAAAAATTTGTTGATACAATGTTCATTGAAAGAATAAAACAAGATTTAAATTGATGTGTATCAGTTCATTATAGCTTTAAAAAAATGATGTATGACACAGACACGCTAAGCGTACTTCTCCTACTGCAAAAGTGTTTGATAATGTGTTTATATACTTTCATATTTTAAACCACTAAATAAAAAACATGTGTGAATCACGTTAGAAATAGGTCATTTAAGATCATTGAGCTTGGAATTAGCTCATTTATTATAAATGTTTTATAAATATTTAGTTGCCAGATCTCATTTATGCTTTTTGTTGTCATCAGATTTACCTAGAATAAGCCAAATGGCATCCCATCCCGCATTTCGTCTGCTAAGTGTATGCACATATCTTTTCTTAACTCTTTACCAGTGACCACAATGGCTGGACGGCTTTGCATCATGCATCCATGGGCGGGTACACTCAGACCATGAAGGTCATTCTTGATACTAATTTGAAGTGCACAGATCGCCTGGATGAAGACGGGGTATGCACTGTGGTCCTCATGCTTACCCAAAATCTTGACATAGCAGAAACTTCCAACATTGCCAGAAAACTCTCCAAGACACCTTTTACCTTCCTTGCTCTATTCCCAGCCTTTTGTTGGATGTTTAGCAAGTGGATTCTTGAGGTGAAGTATGAATCAAAAGGCAGCAGAAATGAGAGAATACCAAGGGGTGGGTGAATGTTGAGGAAACCCCCAGTCTCACAGAGCAGCGAGGTCCACAGGCCATTGAAATTTGATGGCAAAGCGTTTACTCCCTGGTAGGTCCACAGAAATGAAGGCAGGGGTGAGTTTTCATTAAGATAAGTGTTGTTTTGAAGTGTATTGATTTGAAATACTGCCCTTTATTGTGCTATTATGTCCTTCTGTTGGGGAGAGTGACTTTTGAAACATATGTTTGTTCATAAAATGATGGGGATAGAAGATTGTTGTTGCCTTTTTTAAAAAAAAAAATCTTTATGTGGGGAAACTAAAAATGGGCAAACTTATAACAGTCGCTGATTTAAAAAAAAAACATTTACAAGCTTGTGAAGCCCCAAATCTGTAAACCACTGTTCTCCAAATGATCAGTCTCAGGAGGATTTTCTTCTGTGTTCAACCCAACATCTTTACCCTGAAAGCTTATCCTTTGTCCTTGGAGAATCATCCCATTGCAAAAGCAACACAAAACAAATACCTTGGAATTCATTCTCTCTCTCTCTCTCTCTTTCTCTCTCTCTCTCTCTCTCTCACACACACACACACACACAGATCCACTTCCCACACATGCACACACACACACCATGTTTGAACTATGAACTCATTATTTTGAAGCTTGATTCTGAACACCAGTTTTAAATTCTGTGTATTTTGGTATTAAATAGTAGTGTCGCTAATATCTTTTAAGCAGTTAAGCGGTGAAATAAGGCAGATTAGACATTGTCACCACATTTTCTGTGTCTCTTTTTCCTCAAAAGAACACTGCACTTCACTTTGCTGCAAGGGAAGGCCACGCCAAAGCCGTTGCGCTTCTTCTGAGCCACAATGCTGACATAGTCCTGAACAAGCAGCAGGCCTCCTTTTTGCACCTTGCACTTCACAATAAGAGGAAGGAGGTGGTTCTTACAATCATCAGGAGCAAAAGGTATACGGTCTTCCTGTCCACTGTCATGTAGTGTTCTCTGGTGTCAGGATGATTTGAAGTCTGAGAGAAAATAAGAGAAAAGAAATGAGTTTCGGCCATTAATTAAAATTTAAAATATCAGTTGTTTGCATCAATCTTTTAAAAGTTTTTTATTTTTAATTTGTATTTGTTTATTTTTAGAAAACGTCTAGCTCTGTCACACAGGTTGGAGTGCAGTGGCGTGATCTCTGCTCACTGCAACCTCCACCTCCCGGGCTTCAGCAATTCTCATGCTTCCTAAGTAGCTGGGACTATAGGCACGAGCCACCATGCCCAGCTAATTTTTGTATTTTTCATTGAGACATGGTTTCCCCATGTTAGCCAGGCTGGTCTCGAACTCCTGGGCTCAAGTGAGTCGCCCACCTCGGCCTCCCAAAGTGCTGGCATTACAGACATGAGCCACCGTGCCCGACCCTTTTATTTTTAGTTTGTGTGGGTAAATAGTAGGTGTGTATATGTATCAGGTACATGAAATGCTTTGATACAGCCATGCAATGCATGATAATCACATCATGGAGAATGGTATCTATCCCCTCAAGCATTTATCCTTTGTGTTACAATCCAATTATACTCCTTTAGTTATTTCTGAATGTCTACCTAAATTTATAAATGATTTTTTTTGGATGACAACAGGCACATTGCTTAACCTCTCTGATCTTCAGTTTATATTTCTTAAAAAATAAAATGGGGCACATAAAACCAAGCTTCACATCACTCTTGTGAGACTCCAGGGGTTCAGGTGTAGTGTCTGGAACCATATCATTGTCAAACAAACTCTGCACTGCCCTACCTGAATTTGCCCAACACGTGCCAGTAGAAATCCTAAAACTGGATGCTGGCAAAAATATTCCCCAAGGCAAATCCAATTGGTTATCAGTGCCATATAATGGGATGACTCTTAACATGTAATCTTTTGAGTTGGTGGGTTTGTAAACCATACGCCAAGGAGTTTTAGTGATTAAGTTAGAGGATAGTTTGTTCCACTTCTCATAATATCTTTTTAGTATCACTTTCTATAATAATCACAGATAGATACGCACAAGGGCCCAGTGTCACCTAGTAGTGGACACAGAGCAAACATTCTCATATTCAAGGCACATCAAGCCTGTGTTTTTGAGCATGGGCAGTCTAAAAAATCTCTTACTGATCATCCCTTTAAAGCACTTTTAAGGCAAGTGTTCAATCCAAACTTTTCTTTTGACAATGTAGATGTACTAGATGAGTTTTACTGATAGAGTTTAACGGAGAATTGGATAAGATCTTGGAGATAAATGGGCTATTCTTTGCCTCCTGCCATAGATTTAGTTCCTCCTTGGTATGGTAAGCACTGTCTTACCCTGTTCAGTTGGATGGTGATGAAGAAAATGGGCAAAATCTGGAATGTTCTGGCAGAGGCTATGCTTATCAATGCACTTTATGCGTGTTAGTTTGTAGTTTAACTCAATACAGGATGTACACATGCATTAGTTATTAAATATGGGACCAGTACTACACTGATGATATAGGTATGTGAATGTGGAATCTCTACCTAACGTGGTCAACTCTGTAAATACTGACCATTTCATAACTTCAGGAGAAAAAGAAGATATAGTCCCAGCTTCTTTGAATGGCATTTAGATACAGAGACAGAACAATGATTATAACAGCCATCCTGAAATTTACCCACATTCCTAATGTCCATTAATGGACAAGGATCCTGTTACTGAGTTGATCTTGGTTTACATGTTGGCTCCATTGGAACCAAGGGTGAGCATTGTATTTCATGAATACGCTTAAGTTTAGGTTTCCCCTAAAGAAATAATCTTGAGTTTCAGCTATTGTACAGAACAGAAGGATGAAGACCTGTGCTTATCTTACTTATTTATTTTTTACAGATGGGATGAATGTCTTAAGGTTTTTAGTCATAATTCTCCAGGCAACAAATGTCCAATTACAGAAATGATAGAATACCTCCCTGAATGCATGAAGGTAAACTCTCTAAAACAAAATTCTTCCTGGGTTTATGCTTGACATATATGATCTGAGGATTTATTGTTGTAATCACAACCTAATAATAATAATTTCCAGCTTTAAAGCTTCTCATTTTCCTTAGGCTATAAGGGAAATGAGACAATAACTACTTAAGGAAGGCCTTCTTGGATTAAAGAATCCTATTATTATATGTAATAGGTAATAATATGGTAAAATATTTTTATTTAAATAATCTGCGCCTATAGCAGAGCCTACGAACTGGTGTTTGTTGGCTGAATAAAGCCTTTGTATATGTTTCACTTGGCATGCATACTATTGTTGTTTCAAATTTGCATGAATTGCTAATGTTTGAAACCAGGATGCTTTCCTTAAGGTATCTGGTTTCCTCCAGTTATATTTTCCTCCAAATATCTAGCCTCTCATAAGAATGAGATCTTGTACCTGGGCCTGCCTTCTCACAAGGCAGGAATTGCTGGGCTGAGCATCAGCAGCTTCCCATGGATGGGACAATCACTCTCCTATTTAAAAACATGGATGAAGCTGGAAACCATCATTCTGAGCAAAATATCGCAAGGACAGAAAACCAAACACCGCATGTTCTCACTCATAGGTGGGAACTGAACAATGAGAACACTTGGACACAGGGTGGGGAACATCACACACTGGGGCCTGTTGTGGGATGGGGGGAGGGGGAGTGATAGCATTAGGAGAAATATCTAATGTAAATGACGAGTTAATGGGTGCAGCAAACCATCATGGCACATGTATACATGTAACAAACCTGCATGTTGTGCACATATACCCTAGAACTTAAAGTATAATAAAAAATAAAATAAAATAAAATGCTCCACCTCTCCCTTTTGTATATTGGGCTCCAGTGCCTAGTTGTCACATATTGTCATTCTTATGCAATTGCTTTCCTTATAGTAGAGAAGTATTGAATTATGACTTTATCCAAACTGTGAAGATAAAAGCTTGCCCAAGGATAGCCAACATCTCAAGAACAATGGAAAAAAACTCTTATGCCTGGCATGGTTCCTTCATTTACATTGCTTGCCTGGCCTCTGTGAGTTTTTAAATATGTGACTCCCTTTGCTACATTAAATATACACCAGCATATGATCGGATACTCCATACAAGACAAACATGCACAGATTGTTGAGTGGATGAGTATTAAAGGATGCTAAAAGGCAATCTGGGAAAGTTGGGATTTGAGGGTTGGGACAGACATGGAATGATCAAGAAAGGCAGAATGACTTCAGATATCTTGCAAAGGAAAAATATATCCAAATGTTGGAGGAGGCAGTAAGATATAGTGACATAGGAAATAGAAGACCAGATTTGGAGCCTTCTGGAGGTCTTGGGATTTAATCCTGGTGCTGCCTTTCGCTGAGTTGTTTTAGGCAAGTCATTTCACCTCTCTGAGCTTATTTTCTGTTTTCTC
>NW_012106653.1:944808-959703 GCF_000951045.1 Mandrillus leucophaeus
TGATTATAACAGCCATCCTGAAATTTACCCACATTCCTAATGTCCATTAATGGACAAGGATCCTGTTACTGAGTTGATCTTGGTTTACATGTTGGTTCCATTGGAACCAACATGTAAACCAAGATCAACTCAGTAACAGGATCCTTCTCCATTAATGGACAAGGATCCTGTTACTGAGTTGATCTTGGTTTACATGTTGGTTCCATTGGAACCAAGGGTGAGCATTGTATTTCATGAATACGCTTAAGTTTAGGTTTCCCCTAAAGAAATAATCTTGAGTTTCAGCTATTGTACAGAACAGAAGGATGAAGACCTGTGCTTATCTTACTTATTTATTTTTTACAGATGGGATGAATGTCTTAAGGTTTTTAGTCATAATTCTCCAGGCAACAAATGTCCAATTACAGAAATGATAGAATACCTCCCTGAATGCATGAAGGTAAACTCTCTAAAACAAAATTCTTCCTGGGTTTATGCTTGACATATATGATCTGAGGATTTATTGTTGTAATCACAACCTAATAATAATAATTTCCAGCTTTAAAGCTTCTCATTTTCCTTAGGCTATAAGGGAAATGAGACAATAACTACTTAAGGAAGGCCTTCTTGGATTAAAGAATCCTATTATTATATGTAATAGGTAATAATATGGTAAAATATTTTTATTTAAATAATCTGCGCCTATAGCAGAGACTACGAACTGGTGTTTGTTGGCTGAATAAAGCCTTTGTATATGTTTCACTTGGCATGCATACTATTGTTGTTTCAAATTTGCATGAATTGCTAATGTTTGAAACCAGGATGCTTTCCTTAAGGTATCTGGTTTCCTCCAGTTATATTTTCCTCCAAATATCTAGCCTCTCATAAGAATGAGATCTTGTACCTGGGCCTGCCTTCTCACAAGGCAGGAATTGCTGGGCTGAGCATCAGCAGCTTCCCATGGATGGGACAATCACTCTCCTATTTAAAAACATGGATGAAGCTGGAAACCATCATTCTGAGCAAAATATCGCAAGGACAGAAAACCAAACACCGCATGTTCTCACTCATAGGTGGGAACTGAACAATGAGAACACTTGGACACAGGGTGGGGAACATCACACACTGGGGCCTGTTGTGGGATGGGGGGAGGGGGAGTGATAGCATTAGGAGAAATATCTAATGTAAATGACGAGTTAATGGGTGCAGCAAACCATCATGGCACATGTATACATGTAACAAACCTGCATGTTGTGCACATATACCCTAGAACTTAAAGTATAATAAAAAATAAAATAAAATAAAATGCTCCACCTCTCCCTTTTGTATATTGGGCTCCAGTGCCTAGTTGTCACATATTGTCATTCTTATGCAATTGCTTTCCTTATAGTAGAGAAGTATTGAATTATGACTTTATCCAAACTGTGAAGATAAAAGCTTGCCCAAGGATAGCCAACATCTCAAGAACAATGGAAAAAAACTCTTATGCCTGGCATGGTTCCTTCATTTACATTGCTTGCCTGGCCTCTGTGAGTTTTTAAATATGTGACTCCCTTTGCTACATTAAATATACACCAGCATATGATCGGATACTCCATACAAGACAAACATGCACAGATTGTTGAGTGGATGAGTATTAAAGGATGCTAAAAGGCAATCTGGGAAAGTTGGGATTTGAGGGTTGGGACAGACATGGAATGATCAAGAAAGGCAGAATGACTTCAGATATCTTGCAAAGGAAAAATATATCCAAATGTTGGAGGAGGCAGTAAGATATAGTGACATAGGAAATAGAAGACCAGATTTGGAGCCTTCTGGAGGTCTTGGGATTTAATCCTGGTGCTGCCTTTCGCTGAGTTGTTTTAGGCAAGTCATTTCACCTCTCTGAGCTTATTTTCTGTTTTCTCTATTTCTAAAATAATGATGCTAATACTGATCTTACAACGTGATTACAAAAGTGGGGGTAAAATATATAAAGTGCTAAGGATAATGGTTCGTACATAATATACCTCCTACTATTTTTGTACTGCTTATGTGGTTATTAGTACTACTAGCACTTATTGTATTTTATTTATTGAGCAGGGACTTCCTGTGCACTAAATATTTTGGGCGTTTTCTTTTTTATGATGCCTAATGAAAATTTGAGCAGTCCAGTACACAAATGGCAGACAGATTAACTTTTTAGGTGCCTACATCTCATCAAAGGACACATAAATACTCAATCTCAAACTTTCTTATTCTGTAGTTAACAATTGTTAAAATCTGTCTTAATGAAGAATCAGAGATACAGACTTTTACAGAATGTTTTCTGCAACATTATTTGTAATTGTAAAACAATGTTGAAATATTCCCATGTGAAAACATAGTAATCAGTCAAAATTATACCAAAATGTTAATAAGAATTATCTGTTACAGGATTAGGATTAGTTTTTAATTTCTTCTTTATGCTACTACATTTTCTAGGTAATTTTCTATAATGACTTTATTACTTTTGTATTGTGACTACTTGTCAGCAAAATAAGTGAATTTAAATGTCTTAAGCCTGACATAATGCATTTGAATTACTTATACAACATTTCTGAAAAGTTGCTCTTGAAATCTCCCTGGCCCCCACCCAAGACAGCCCATCCTTTATTTTGCACACATTGATTATTACCCAGTTTTCAAACTATAACAACCAGACCTGCCTGTTTCTGCCTTGCACAGCACTACTGGCTAGTCTTGTCTTTATTGTTCATGATGGTGGTTGTGACCTCCAGTACTGCTATCCAGTCACCAACAGAGCCTGCCTTGTAATCTTCTTAATCCTTTTGGTACCTGAGACCAGCCAGGGCCCTGTTTCTTCCCTTCTGGATATAGTCTGACCCTCTACCCTCAAGTTCTGCAGGTTCACCAGATGCCCCAGGAGGTCCTAGATGCATTGATGGGGCCATATGGGGTATCGTGTCTAGTCCTGGTTCCAAGAGGGCAGCCTGGCTAGGTAGTATTTCTTTCTCAGGACCATAAATTTGGACCACTAGATTTGGGGTGTCTCACATTGTTTATGCAGCCCCACAAAAACAATTGTTCCCGAACACCATAGGGGTGGCTCTAATGACCCCATAAGTGTTCTTTCCCTAAGTTAAGTATCTAGAGAGCCTTCATCTATTTCTCATTACAACATCTATCCCCCTGTCCACCCTCCTCTAAACACAAACTCTCTCCGTGTTGCTTGGCACATGAGATACAGAAGCAAACACGTTACTCCAGACTGGGGCAATTCAGAAGATGAGAACTAAACCATAGAAAGACTCCATTGCTGGGATGGAAAATCTTGATTAGGAACAATAAGTTGTCACTGTAAGGTACTCAGCAAAGGAATCAGATTGACTATCCTTTATCCCAACTTCTTGGGACCAGAAATGTTTTGGATTTCAGAATATTTGCCTATATATAATGAGGTATCATAAGGATGGGATCCAAGTGTAGATACAAAATTCATTTGTGTTTCATACACTCCTTAAAAGCATAGCCTGAAGGTAATTTTATATAGTTTTTTAATAATCTTGTGCATGAAACAAAGTTTATATTAAGTACTCATGTGTGGAATTTTCTACTTATGGAAATATGTGGGTGCTCAAAACATTTTGGATTTTAGAGCATTTAGAATTTCACATTTTCAGATTAGAGTTGCTCAACCTGTAATCTGTATATCCTCTAAAAGCCCAGAAAGACATCAAATCTTAGGCACAACTAGTGGACTATCTCTTACCGAGATTTTAGTACATGCAATTTTATTCTCAAGCACATGGTATTTTTCTGAATCACTGGTGTTTCTGAGGCATGCAAAAGTATTTGTAACATTTTGTATTTTAAACTTCGCTCCTGAATGACATAGATTATAATTTTTTCTTGAGATGCAAGAGACCAAGGAAAGGAAATGTCTTGTGTGTTATTTTAGAAATAAGGTAAAATCCTTCCTAATATGTAGTGTACTGCCCCAATATCTTACCTGGTTTTTCTTTTTCAAAGGTACTTCTAGATTTCTGCATGTTGCATTCTACAGAAGACAAGTCCTGCCGAGACTACTATGTAAGTTTATTTTATTATTTTGTTATAATTCTTTGAAAAATATTAAAAATATTGTTACTATTGATCTGTAACCTACTGTAGAAGGTATTGATCTAATTTGTCGTATTATTGTATTATCTACTTGTGAGAGAATTTTTCCCTTACATTCTGTTTTCCCCTAACATTTTAATAGTTTTTAATAGCATCATTTTTTCTAGTCTTTATATTTCCTTAACTAATTGTGTCTTAATAATGAAGATCTAAAATATCTAAATGATCTTTTGAGAACTCCTCTCTTTCCATGCCTATGAGATATAAAGCAATTGAATAACAGCCTTCCAGGATATTTATTTTTGGAATTAATATGCAATAACTTAATTTCTTGTCTCCACTTGAAATAACTTTGTTCAAATCACTTAATTTTCAGCAGAATTGTAAACTTGTGTATTTGATTTTTTCAAGAATTACTTTGGGGATTCTATACTTGACTAACTGTACTTTTTAAAAAAAAAAATTCTGTCTTCTACAGATCGAGTATAATTTCAAATATCTTCAATGCCCATTAGAATTCACCAAAAAAACACCTACACAGGATGTTATATATGAACCTCTTACAGCCCTCAATGTAAGTTCAATGTTTTCATTATCTAAATAGTTTCTAGTTGGGTTCTAAAATGTTGTGATACAATAGTCTAAAATGTTTTAATACTTGATGGATCAAGAGAATTCCAGTTTTATAGTTCTATGTCTATGTCTGCCATGTGACTCAAACCCTTATTTTTTAATAAAGAAAGCAATCATTTTTTCAATTGCTGTAAAGTTCTACAGTTCATTTCTAATGGTCACGTAAGACCTGCTCCAATCCAGAATCAAATAAACCATGGGCAACACAGGTAACACTTGCTTGCCACCTCTATCCACCTACATATTCAAGAGTTTTCTCCAGTGTCAACCACAGGAAAATGCAAGAGGTGATTATTTCACAGCCACAGCTTCTAAGTTCAGCTAGCCACTGGGATCCAAGGTAAACTCTGACCATTCAGAGGTTCTTAGATCTTAGATTCCAGAGGAATAAACCCAGTTTGAAGTAGGCTTTTAAGACACAGCATGGACTTAAATTTTCCAAGAAACTTTTTAAAAAGTAACTATTATTTAAAAAGATGCTTTTATGTTTCTAGCCAATGAAGCAATGAAAATAATGCATTTGATGCTCTTCAATCTGAATCAAAGGTCTCAAACTGAAATAACTACAGAGAAAACAGTAACAGATAAGTAACTTAGGCTTTTGGTTGAAAGGACAGTGGCTACTAGTTTCAACAAATCATTGCCATGTGACAACAGCAGCCCACAATTGTGTAAATATTGGCAACAAATTGTGTGCATGTAAAACATTTGAGGACTGGAGATGCAAATTTTGGTCTAGATTTGGGCTATCTAATATGGGAACCACTAGTCACATGTGGCTTCCTAACTTAAAAACTAGTTTAAAGTAAATAAAGTTAAAATTTTATTTTTCAGTCACACTAGCCATATTTTAAATGCTCAGTAGCCCATTTGGCTTGCGGCTCTCATATTGCACTGCACAGGTAGAAGACATTTTCATCATTGCAGAAAATTCTATTTCACAACATTGCTGTAGGTCAATGAAGAATTTTTATTCACTTTCAATGAGGTCATTTCCCAACATTGAAGACTTTGGTACAGACCATAGTAACAGCTGTCACCCAAAGTTAAACCTACAAGGCTTACTGAGCACTTGGAGTGTGGAGAATGCAGACTCGTGGGGATTTTATGCCCTTAACACTGGTGATGGCAACTGACTCACCATTGCTGTAAGCATTTTAGCTCTCCTTGAGTGTGTTATGTTTTGCTATGAGTATAGTTCATAATCGATAGCCAAGTGATCTAACAGTAACTACACTACAGTTATACTTAGAAAATTTGTTGCATATGTATGTGTTTTTTAATTATAATTTTAAAAATAGGCAATACTTCTATCAGAAAAAATGTATCTATTTTTGTCTCCATTATCAGAATAAGAATAGGAAGAAATAAGACCTATATAGCATCTAAAAAGAAATAGACAATATATAATAATGGGCAAAGTGTAATTTAAATAAAATAGGTTCACTTAGATAAATGCAATATACTAGGTATCAAACCAGCACCCGATTCTACAATGCCTAAATAGCTTAGGAAACCTTGCTTTAGTTGTAAGTGAGCTGAGTGGGGCTCTTCAGGAAGGTAACTGACCTGATGGGAAATTACTGTGCACAGAAAATTTGAAAGTCTAGATGGACCAAATAGAGAACATAAGAAATCAAATACTGAGATTAAGACAAACTGGAGCCAGTGAGAGGCTATTTTCATTAATGGTGCATGCAAGAGTAGAGCTACTATGGAAAATCCATTAGCATAGCTACCAATACATTGGATACTTTAAGTCTTATTTACACTTTATTTGGGTGATATTTAAACTTACAATGTACTTGCATGCCTCAAAGCGTAGGTTTGTTGTATTTGTTATTAGTTTAAAAGCAGAGTTACAAGATTTCAGAAACATAAGAGGATTGTTTTAATGAAAGCACATTGAAAACAAGTATCTGTGTGTGTTTCTAGTATGGTGTTTTAAAAATATCAATAGTAACATTTTGAATTACTCTCACAAATATTTTTCCATATTTTTTATTTTAGCTTGAATAAACCATCAATTTTAAATGGATAAAAAGTCAAATCTACGTGGAAGTTTAGATGAGGTCTCAAAAACAATAGTTAGATCCTGCTAGGTTTTTGGGTTTTTTTTCCCAAGAATAGCTAGAGGTATAGCTTTATGAGCTCCATTGGGCATCCAATTGGTAATGAATATTTGTAAGGAGTTCTTTTATTCCCCCAGAATATTGTATATACATATATCTCAATTACTTTTCAAATGGTTAGGGTAAAAATAAATAGAAAAGAAAAATGGTGAACCTGCAAATATTCCATTGTTGGTGTCACAGTAGTAGTTTTTAAACTGGAATCTCTGGCTGCTTGAATCACAATTATTGTGGTTCTTGTTAAAATGAAGTTTCCTAAGGCCCATCTTAGACCTACTAACCCAGAATGCTAGAGGGTAGACCTAATAATCAAAATTTTAAATAAGCTTCTGAAAAGATTTTTATGAACACTAAGATTGAAAAAAATCTAACACAGTGCTGATGAAAACTATAGTATAGGGTTTTTCAAAATGTAAGTGGGTGTTTAGTGCAAAAACCTAGAAGTTGTTTGGTAGAATAATTTTGGAAAGTACAATCAAATCAAAGTTAATACAAGGAAGCTAAAAGTAGAAATTCCAACTTCTATCTAAAAGTTATTTCAGAAAGATGAACATTTTTAAAAAGAGATAGAAGGGAGACAATTGAAAGGATGTCTGAGAATTTTCTAGAAATGAAATATATAACTCATCAAATTGAAATAAAAAACTTGCCCAAGGGCTAAGAAGACCAATTCTGGCTGCATTATTTTTAATTATAAAATGTCAAACAATAATAATATTTATAAATAAGGGAAGGTCTCAATAAACTACTATATCCAAATAATGAAATATTAAGCAGTATTTAAAAACAATGTTCTTGATGAATCTTTATATAACATTGATATGTTTCTAGGCTGTGTTGAATAAATAAGCAAATTGAAGACATAATTTGAGTAGAAACATAAATACAAAATAATTATCCTTTTTTTCTATAACTACATCTGAGTTTTTGAACATGGGTGTATCTGTGTAGAAATACAGAAAAGGATTTGGAAGGATGTACAAGTTAGCAATGGTGATACTACTGGGGAAATGGAGTCCTGCCCAGAATTGAGGCTTAGGTGTGGTGAGAACTATGGCCTTATCCCAATGTTCCAGTATTTTAAGAGAATTTGTTTGGGTATTTCTTTTCTTTTTTACTTGTGGTAAAAAGCATAAAGTTAAATTTACTGTCTTAACTCTTTTTAAATGTATAGTTCAGTAGTGTTAAGTATTTTCACATTGTTACTCAAGAGATACCTAAATTCTTTCATGTTGTAAAACTGAAACTCTGTACTTATTAAACAGCAACTTCCATCATCTTTCCCCCAGCCCTTGGCAACCACCCTTCTACTTTTTGTGTTTAAGATTTTTCTCCACCTTAAGTACTTCATATAAAGTGGAATCTTACAGCATTTGTACTTTTGTGACTGGCTTATTTCAATTACTATAATCTCAAGGTTCATCCATGTTAGAGCATGTGACAAGACTTCCTTCTTTTTAAGGCTGAGTGATATTCTATTGTATGTATGTACCATATTTTCCTTATCTGTTTGTCTGTTGAAGATATTGGGTTGCTTTTCCTTTTTGGCTATTGTGAATAATGCTACAGCAAACATGAGTATACAAATATCTCTTTGAGATCCTGCTTTAAACTCTTCATATACACATTTAGAAGTAGACTTGCTGGATCCTGTGGTGATTCTATTTTTAATTTCTTGAGGAACCCCAATACTGTTTTCCATAATGGCTATCCCCTTATACATTCCGACCAATAGTGCACAAAGGATTCCAGTTTCTCAGCATGCTCACCAATACTTGTTATTTTTTGTTATTTTGATAGTGGCCAACTAACAGATGTGAAGTGGTATCTCATTGTGGTTCTAAACTGCATTTCCCTAATAATGAATGATGTCGAGCATCTTCTCATTCAATAGTCATAAGCAATAATGCTTATTGACTATTCATGTATCTTCTTTGGAGAAATACCTATTCACAGCCTTGACCCATTTGTCAATTGGGTTATTTATTGTCTTGTTGAGTTGTAGGAGTTCCTCAAATATTCTGGATATTAACTCCTTATAAGATATATGATTTATAAATATTTACTCCCATTCCATAGGTTGCCTTTTTACTTTGGTCATTGCTTCCTTTGACTTGAAGAAATTTTTAACCTTATATAGTCCTGTTGGTCTGTGTTTGCTTTAGTTGCCTGTTCTGTTGGTGTCATAGCCAATAAATCATCTCTCCTTTTTCCATAATTAGTCTAGTAAAAATTTTTAAATTTTGCTTATCTTTTCAAAAAACCAACTCTTGGTTTCATTGATTTTTTTTCTATTTTGTCCTATTCTCTCTTTCATTTATCTCTGCTCTAATCATTATTATTTTCTTCATTTTGCTAATCTTAGGTTTAGTTTGTATTTTCTTTATTTCCTTGAGTTTTAAGTTAAATTATGGATTTGAGATCTTTCTTGTCTTATAACATAAGTGTTTACCATTATAAACTTGCCTTTTAGTATTGCTTTAGCTATACTCCATACATTTTGGTATATTATGTTTTCATTTCATTTGTCTCCAGATATACTTTAAATTTCTCTTTTATTTTTTCTTTGACCTATTTGCTGTTTAAGAGTGAGTTGTTAAGCTTCCACATGTTTTTTTATTTTCCTATTTTCCTTCTACTTTTGATTTCTAGTTTTATTCCACTGTAGTGAGGAAGCTATTTTATATGATTTCAATCTTTTGAAATGTTTTAATGCTTCTTTCAAGTTCAAGTCTTCTGTTTCCTTATTGAACTTCTGTCTGGTTGTTCTATCCATAACTGAAAGTCAGATAGTGAAGTCTCCTACTATTACTGTGTTGCTGTTTATTTCTCCCTTCAGTTCTATCTAAGTTTGTTCCATATTTTGGGGAGCTCTAATGTGAGGTTTGTATATATTTATGATTGTTGTATCTTCCTGGTGAGTTGACCTTGTTATCATTATATACTGTCCTTCTTTGTTTCTTGTCACAGTTTTTGTCTTAAAGTCTATTTTGTCTGATGTAAATATGGCTGTTTCTTTTCACTTCAGGTTCTCATTTGCATGGAATATATTTTTCCATCCGTTCACTTACAGCCTGTGTTCTTATATCTAAAGTGAGTCTCTTGCAGACAGCATATAGTTGAATCCTGTGTTTTATCCATTCAATCAACCTTTGTATTTTAGTAGGAGAGTTTAACCAGTTTACCTTTAAAATAATTATTGACAGGAAAGGACTTACTATTGCCATTTTGCTAATTGTTTTCAGTATGTGGTAGACTTTTTGTCTCTTTTTCCCTGTATCTCTGGTGCTGTAGCAAGTCATGATACTGGGACACTGCCTAGGATCTGTCTGTTGACACTGTTATCTTCTCTGGTGCTAGACTAAGACCCAGTGATCCACTTCGTTATCAGTGATCCCCTGCTGGCACCCATTTGTGTCAGAGCTTAGATTCAGGCAAGATAAAAATCATTCCCTTGGTCAGCCCCTTAGAAGTCAGAAGTCAGTGGATATGTTCCACCCTTTTCTTTCTCTTTCCAGGGAGAAGGCAGGAGTTGGAAGTTTTCTCCCAATGGCACTGTGCTTTGCCAGAGGGAGGATCTGTGGCAAGTAAAGGCCATGCATTTTTCTACTGTCTTTGATATGGTTATTTTTGGCTATGTGCTCACCTTGGGTACAGAAACACCTTAACTAAGTTCTGGATTGCTCACAAAGAAAATGGTCTGTGTATTGTTTTTAATTCCATATCTCTATGGAGGAAGGGGGGCCTAGGACTTCCTATTTTGCTACCTTGTTGGCATCAGTCCCTCTATTTATGTATTTCTTGAATAGTTAAAAACTAATTTTTCAATAAATAACTTTAATGAAAACTTATGATCTAGATTAATTTAACAACTATGTATGTATATTCTACTGCATAAAATCCTTCTAGAAAGATAAGCCTGAATTTCTTCAAGGACAGAATGAGGGTATAACTTGCTAATTTATCTTTAATGTCCTTTCCTGTTATAATCCTATATAAGATTAAAAAGCTTATGCTAGGTCAAGTAGTCAGAGAACTAAAGAATCAGACTGAATCAAACAATTTTACCTGTACAAAATGGTTCTAATTTGTGTTTTTTAAAATCTTGATCTAATTTTTATTTTTTTAATGTTCTAAAATAGATGTTACTTTTACAATGTCAAAACACAGCTATAAAACCAGACAATAAAAAGATTAGTTTATACTCAGTAGTTGATTATGATTGTGTTTTTATTACACATTTTTTTTATTTCTCAGGCAATGGTACAAAATAACCGCATAGAGCTTCTCAATCATCCTGTGTGTAAAGAATATTTACTCATGAAATGGTGGGTATTGAATAGTATTTCTTGTTTAATGCTGTGCCTATTGGATCTATTACAAAGTCTTCAAAACAATTATATTGTAATGGTATTTTAATGTTTTGGTTTTTGTTATGTTAATGATTTTACTTTGAAGAAATAAGTAAGGCAAATGCCCTAGAACTTAAAGTATGATAATAATAAAATAAAGTGAAAAAGACCAAATAAAAAGAAGTTAAGGTTAAAAAATGCTGGCATTGTTTATCTTTATCATTAAATAAAATATTTGGAGTGGGAGGGAATTATTATATAAGACATAAAGAAGCTCTTTAGAGACTAAAATTTATCTTTAACATTAAATGAAATATTTGGGGCATGGAAAGGATCCTTATATAGAACATGTAGAAATATCTTGGACCCTGAAATTTAGTTGACAATGAAAAAAGAGGTGTGTTCTAGGAAGAGCACTCATATTGCTGACAGATTATATGGGTTAGCATCCTGGCTCTTTCATTAATTTGTTAAGTCATAATTTGCTTAGAACTTGAGAGTCCTTCTCTGAAAATGAAAAAGGTGAATTAGAAGATTTACTTGATTCTAAGCTTCAGTGAATTTACCAACAAGTTTTCTTAAAGAGATTATAACCACTTTTTCCCGAAGTATCTTAAGTAAATATTTTCGTTTGAAATTACTCAATTCTGGTTTGCTTATATTTTTGTAGGTTGGCTTATGGATTTAGAGCCCATATGATGAATTTAGGATCTTACTGTCTTGGTCTCATACCTATGACCATTCTCGTTGTCAATATAAAACCAGGAATGGCTTTCAACTCAACCGGAATCATCAATGAAACTAGTGATCATTCAGAAATACTAGATACCACGGTAATTCCAAATTTTAACCTTCTAAAATAAAAGATTATAAAAAATGTATTTTTTCTTAAGACTACTAAACCCATAATAAATGTGACATATCAGGACTTCATTATAAATAGCCTGTAAGAATTTGTATATGGTACTAATTTCTCCTAAAATCCTTTGTGGAAGGAGAGGGAATATAAACAAATAGGTCAACGAATGAGTTTATAAACTAATTTAAAAGGAACTGACATGTGTTAGATGCCAGCTTAAATAGTGAAGTGTAAAACTTTAAAATAGGTGTACAAGAAAGCAGATTTATAGTTGCCAGGGACTGTGGGATATGGGAAATGGGGAGAGATGCTTTATGGATATGTAGTTTCCATCCAAGATGATGAAAAAGTTATGGAACTAGATAATAGTGATGGTGGTATTACACTGTGAATATACTTAATCTGCTGAATTACATATTTTAAAATGTACACGTAAAATGTAACACTTTTAGAATGGTAAATTTTGTTGTATGTATTTTGTGACAATAAGCAATTTTATATTGGCCTACAGATTCATATTCTTTTTTAATTCAATTATCAGTTTTTGAACACATTCTGAAATGAGGATGTGTTCATCTCTAGTAAATGATATGAGTATTGGTGTCAGTTAAATTTTCTGTTCAACTCAAAGTGGACAGTATATAGAAATTAAGCAAAAAAAAAGAAAAAATAAATTTAATAGTGAAAATTATGGAAATATTAAAGTGTTTTATATCTCTCATAACTAAATGTCTTATCCTTTTTTGTTTTAGAATTCATATCTAATAAAAACTTGTATGATTTTAGTGTTTTTATCAAGTATATTTGGGTATTGCAAAGAAGCGGGGCAAATTTTCCAACAGGTATGTAATACATTTTGTATCTCTAAAGTTGCACATATTTTAATATGCAGGACATAAGTTAATTGATAAGCTATTACTATATTATGTCATAATAAAATTACATAGCTTGACTAACATACAGATTAGAAACACCAAGCATAAATGTTTCAAAAGGTAGAAATCACATGATTTTAGGTAAGGTCACTGCCTACTTGATATATCTATGAAAGAGATGTTCCACTTTTACTGGTCCTTAAGGATCTCTCTAACTACAAATGGTCTTTATGAGTGAACTTTCTTTTCTCTTACATAGTTTTAAAGATTTTGCTAACATAATGGTTAAATTTTGAACTTGATAATTTTAAATGTAAATGTTTATGAAGAAGTTATCTGGCCCAAGACTCCATTTCAAATGAGTCTTTCTTTGAATTCCTTTTCTAACAGAAATGCTTTTTTGATTAAATAAAATTCCAGGTTTTAATACAATTTTGGAACTTTTTACAGCAAAATTTTTACTTTATATTCTACTTTTTAAATGAGTGAGCCAAGTTCAGATCAGAACCAAGTGTATAAATTGTCTGCAGGCCCTACCTTTGGTTGATAAATGGCATAGATCCTTCTTTTCTCAGCATGGAGGTTGGAAAGTCTTTACAATTTTTTTTGTATATTTTAATGAATATTATTTTTATAAATCTTATGTCTTTCATACAACACCTCACTTTCTGTGAAAATTTTCTTTGTTGCATCATGTAAGCACAGGTATTTGCATTTATAAATTTGATAATATTGCTTTGCATTTTTAAAACATTATACATTGCAAGTATTTTCATATAGATACTTTAAGAAATTTGTCACAATTCTGATAGTTAGACTGTAGTGTTGCATTTTACCTTAAACAATTTAAGGCACATTACTTAATTTTTCTTGCCGTTATTTTCATTTTCCAGAAATGAAAATTACAGATTATAGTTTAAATTGAGCTATAAAGTTACATGAATTTTCTGTCAGATTTGATCTCCACATTTTCTTATTGATATTTAAATGATCTACTCTGTTGGAAATCTAATGCCCAATACATAAAAAGTTTGAAAATACCATTATTATTTGTTTTTATTTCCTAATTAAGTTTCAGTGCATGTCCCAAACCTTTTTAGAAATAACTTTAGTTCATAAAGAGAGCTCCACATTCATGTTGTTATATGGGTAGAAAGGCCCAGGAATTACTAAACCAACTTGCAGTCCCCAAGAAGTTTCCTTAAGATGGAGTGGACTCCACAGGGAAAGCCCAGCAATTTGTAAGATTTCCTTAGGCGTCAGACTCCCATAACACCAGGTTAACAGAGGACTCTGGGCCATCTCCAACACCGATTCATCCCCTGGGGGCACTGAGGTCAATCCAGGATGGCATGAGGTTACTCCTTGGTCCTAAACTTCTCCCCAGCTGGCTGCAAAGCTAGAAAAATTTTATTACTGGGTGCATGTATATAACCACCTAGAGATGCTAGGTCTCTGTATGTGGTAATTTTTTATTATTTTCTATCCCAGAAAAGGAATTATTTTATGGATATGAACAATGTTTTGGAATGGGTTATCTACACGACGGGCATCATTTTTGTGCTGCCCTTGTTTGTTGAAATACCAGCTCATCTGCAGTGGCAATGTGGAGCAATTGCTGTTTACCTCTATTGGATGAATTTCTTATTGTATCTTCAAAGGTAAAACAAGCTTGAATGATTTCCACATCCTTTAAGCATTTTTAATATCAAAAGAAAAACTATTGTACCTGGTGTAAATTTAAAACTGACTTATTCCTTTTCTAGTTGTTTCAAAATATGAAGAATTTTTTTTATACCCTATTAAGGAAAGGCTGGAGCATGGTTCCAGAGTTCAGAATGAAGATCAGAGTTTCTCAAACTCGGCACTATTGAACTTTGTGGCCAGATAATTCTTTCTTCTTCTTCTTTTCTTCTTCCTCTTCTCCTTCTTCTCCTCCTCCTCCTCCTCCTCCTCCTCCTCCT
>NW_012106653.1:959798-983808 GCF_000951045.1 Mandrillus leucophaeus
TCTTCCTCTTCCTCTTCCTCTTCCTCCTCCTCCTCTCCTCCTCCTCCTCCTCCTCCTCCTTTTCTTCTTCTCCTTTTCTTCTTTCTGTGGAGGGGGACTGTCTTGTATATTGTAAAATGCTTAGCAGCATTCCTGGCTCCTTGCTTCTGCCCACTAGATACCAGTAGCATCCACCTTCCTCCAGTTGTGACAACCAAAAATGAATGCAGACAATGCCAGATGTTCCCTGTGTGCCAAATAAGCCCTGGTCAAGAACACTAGTCTAGACAAATCTAGATTAAATAGGGGGAGTAAATGGGAAAAGTATTGGCTATTCTTGTTTTACCTGATATTATTTTGTAAACATTTACTTTGAATTAAAACACTCAAAATGAACTGATAGATAGTATGGGGAATCAAAGTGGTATACAAGAAAAAATAAGCCCAAAGAATCTAATTCTAGATTTCCCAGGTCTTTGACAGTTGGTAATGTTGAGTTTCATGTTATTTCACATAATCTTTCCAATAATGAGGTCAGTGTTATTATTTGCATTCTCTAAAAGAGGAAGCTGAAGCACTGAGTTCAGTAATTTGCTGAAGATCTCAGCGAGTCAGTCAAGATACAGGTATTTAACCAAAGTCTTTCTGACTCCAGGGAACGTGTCTTTTCCACCATATCTTCTGCATTACTGTGTCATGAGCACAGTGATAGAGAGTTGAGTGCCACCCCTTGGAGAGTACATGGTATGGTGAGAAAGGTAGTGGCCCAGAAATAGGATTTAAGACAGGTTCAGGCACTGTCGCACCCTTGGCTCTGTCATTATTAGTGGCTTTGGTGAGTCATTATATGTCTCTGTGAATTTAGCTGAAGTCCCTTTCAACTTCAGAATCTTGTAAGTTCCTCATTTAAAAGTCATCTTTGTCAAAGGCAAAGTACAAGTTAGAGGCCAGATGACACACCCATTATCTATCCAAACATTTCACAATATAGGATGCAGGGGGTAGAAAAGAAAACCGAAGGAGATGAAGAGGATAAAATGCAAATCATGTGGTGTGTCCCCTGCATTAGGTGCCTTCCGGTTCATGAACTCAATCTCTGCATGATGCAGTACACAATTTATCTCTCTAATTTCTTTATTAAGCATTTGGTAGCATTTTCTTTGACATTGAGAAGCTATTATTTTTCTCTCCTACTTCAGTCGAAGTAATGTCCAGTCGTCAAGTGGTAAAATGATTTAAGGTAACATTAAGGCTGGGCACAGTGACTCACGCCTATAATCCTAGCCCTATGGGAAGCCAAGGAAGGCTGCCGCTTGAGCCCAGCAGTTCGTGACCAGCCTGGGGGTGATGTATGCCTGTGGTCCCAGCTACTCAGGAAGCTGAGGCAGGAGGATCACCTGAGCCTGGGAAGTCAAGGCTGCAGTGAGCAATGATTGCACCACTGCACTCCAGCTTGGTTGACAAAGCAAGACCCTGTATCCAAAAAAAACAGATAACATTAATAATGAGAATAAAAGCAAAAGTAATGTGACTAACAGCTTGAAAATTAAGACATGATTATTCAATTAATTCTTATGTTTTCTTTTTCGAAATAACTGGCCTCAAGGATCTCATCTGTGAAATCTAATACCTGATTTAATACATGATAAATATTGTCACTGAATGAATACACTTTGACTACAAAAGTGAGTAAATGTGTGTGTCTGTGTGTTTTTTTACTTTTCTAGATTTGAAAATTGTGGAATTTTTATTGTTATGTTGGAGGTAATTTTGAAAACTTTATTGAGGTCTACAGTTGTATTTATCTTCCTTCTTCTGGCTTTTGGACTCAGCTTTTACATCCTCCTGAATTTACAGGTAAGACAGTTGCATCAGTAGTTGATTTTGTTGCTGTGAATTATGGAAATATATATTTATACTTAAATCTAAATAGTCTAGAAAATTCTTAATTGCATAACAGTATTCGAATACTTTAGTTTTTATCTGCTATTTCTTTCAAATGACTTTTATTGCCGAAAAAAATGTATAGTTATGTTAAGTAACTTTGTCCATTGTCAAAAAGTTTATGTATAATGCAGATGATTTATTATTTATGCAGATAACATATTTTTGATGACTTTACCACTGTTTACTAATATTTTATCACTGTATTTCAGTAGCTATATACCTATGACTTTAAAAATGTATTCTGAATATAATTTTTATCATTCTACCTCCAGGAAACACTTTTTCATGGTAGAAACTTTGCATTTCATTTGTTCCTCACCATGTGTTTTCAGGATCCCTTCAGCTCTCCATTGCTTTCTATAATCCAGACCTTCAGCATGATGTTAGGAGATATCAATTATCGAGAGTCCTTCCTAGAACCATATCTGAGAAATGAATTGGCACATCCATTTCTGTCCTTTGCACAACTTATTTGCTTCGCAATATTTGTCCCAATTGTCCTCATGAATTTACTTGTAAGTAGTTTTTTCTTGTATTTTCTGTTTGTTGATCATTTGAAACATTTTATAATGATAATTATTTTTTAACTTCTTTAATCTCCCTCCACTGGGGAGATGATTACTACAAAATCTATTCATTCAACACTCATTTGGTGCCTGGGAAGCATCAGGCATATCAAGAGGCTCAGGGCATGCAAAGATGCATGCACTTGGCAAATATCAAGGATCTACTAAATGCCAGTAACTGTTACAAGTTCTAGGAACCAGTGATGAAGAAAGCAGACCAATATTCAGTCCCAGTGTGATTACAAACAGTCAGGAAGTTCGGTAATAAACAAATAAATGTGTTGCATGATGTCATGGGAGTGATAAATGCTATGAAGAAATAAGAAGCAGGGAAAAGCAATAAAGATGAAGGTGTGTGATGTTTTGGAGTTGGAAAGGGGATCAGAGGTTAGGCAGAGACCTTTATGGAATATATTGTCTCTATGCTCGAATTTACCATTGACCAGAGATTCAAGTGGGGAAGTCTGTCATGCAGAGGGCATCTACAACGTTCAGATGCCACCTTGAACCCAGTCAAAGCCTAGATAGTATCAGCAGACATGAGAGTGCCTTTCCACATGGAATTCTCTAGAGAATCTGCTCAAGGCATGAGCATGTTGGCTGATGCAGGCAAAGGTGCATCCCATTCCAGGTCCATGGGGAGTCTTGATTGGCATTGTTGTGCCTGTTTTTCCTTTATCCATTTATGCACACCTGTACATATTCCACACACTTTCTTTGAGTCTGACTATGTATCAGAGACTGTACTAGGCAGTGTTTCTGGAAAGGAAAAAAAATATGCAGATGAGCAAGTATTTTGATTCATTTATTTGATACAACTCCAGAGTTTTATTTTGGTGACCTAGGAAAACAAAGGATGGCAATAGGAATAATGGAGAATGACATAAAGCCCACATTCTTCTCTGATAATTGTTTATGTTTTGGAAGATAATTATCCAGAAGAGAATTGGGCTTAGCAGTAGTACAGGTTGGCCCCATTCTGAAGATCCACACATCTGGCATCCATTGTGCATTTCTACCTGGATATCCTGGAGGAAAATCAAACCAACAGAGCCAAGACTAATGTTATCTTTTCCTTCAGAATCTCTACTGCCTCTCAGTAGAATCTCCTAGTCATCCTACTCAGATCATTGGCAGATAGTCTCTATTTCACTCTCCCACATTTTTCCACAGTTCTTTCAATAATTCTTTGGCTTTCACATCTGCTTCCAGTTGGCTTGGACTGTCATGGTTCCTCATCCAAATTGCTCCAGCAGCCTCAAGAGCATCTCCACCATACCTCACTGCTTTGTCTCATTCTTCCTACAAATGGCCACCATAGTGATGCCCTGATAATGAAAAGCTAATCCCATCAGTGGCTCTTTTAAATATTTTTCCAAAAGCTTTAATCCAGTCCAAACCCATCAGCATAGTAGGCAAAGGTCCCTGTGAGCTGGATCTTACCAAGATCTTTCCCAACACCTCACTGTTCCCAGGATTTACCCAGAAATGCACACTCCCTGAGTGCGCCACGCTTTCCTTCATGCTGTCTGGACTCTGTACAGGCTCTTCCTTTTGCCTGGAAAACATCCCACCATGGGTTAGCTCTAAGATTTCAAAACTCAGCTGAGGTATCATTTCTTCAGAGCAGACTTCCTTAACCACCCACCCGTCTCCAATTACCTTACTCTATTGGGTGCTCTTTCCTTGTGTTACCATAGTTTTTAGGATACAAACAAATAATAATAATAAAACCTACTTCCTAGATTATTGCAAAGAATAAATGAGCTAATACAAGGAACTTAAAACAGTACTTGGGACATGATATGCATTTGATAAATGTTAGTGACCATTAAAAGTTAATAATTGATCTCTTCTATGGCTTATAAGCTCAAATGTCTTCAGAGCCCAGGCAAGTATCTAAAATATGTGAAGCAGCAGGTATGAAATGGTTAGTTTTAGGGTTAGTTTTTTGTTTGTTTGTTTGTTTGTTTTTAGACAGGATCTCATTCTGTGACCCAGGCTGGAGTACAGTGGAGTGATCATGACTCACTGTAGCCTCCACTTCCCAGTCTCAGCTGATCCTCCACCTCAGCCTACCTAGAAGCTACAAATACAGGTGCTCAACACCACACCCAGCTAATTTTTGTAGAGATGGGGTTTCGCCATATTGCCCAGGCTGGTCTGGAACTCCTGGGCTCAAGTGATCCTTCCACCTAAGCCTCCCAAATTTCTGGGACTGCAGATGTGAGATGCTGCGCCTGGCAGAGATGGTTGGTTTTGATGGGGGCCAATGTAAATTGGAGAGAACACCCATCTGAAAACTTGCAAATTAAAAACCAAAACAATATTATCCTGCCCAGTGAAACCTATTTCCTGACTATATCCAGTTCTCAGTGCTAGTTTGCAAGCCCTAGAATATATTCTCCCTCTCTTCATTCATTCTGTGACTGTTTTGTTTACCTATTACATGCCCTGCTCTATACTAAGCACTGGGCATACAGTGGTGAGCTTGACAGATCCCTCGTCTCATAGAGTTTACTGGACTTTGAGCTCCTCAAGAGCAGTCACTGACGTTTCTTTCTGGTGCAGCATGCAAGATGCTGGCTCAGCAAAGGCAGGAACTAAGTACCAGAAAAATAAATGAGTGAGTGAAATCAGCGAATTCAACAGATTGAGTAGAACTGAGCTAGCAGCTTCCCCCCTCCTAATTCTATCTAGCCATACATTTCTGGTTTCTCACCAGAGCCTCTCCTGCCCCTATAGTATATGTTTCCCTTCTGAACATATGTAAGATATAATGTGTATCATTCTCTCAGTTTAGTATTATTTTCCATGTTGTTAAATCACTCTTGTCTACCTTAGTTACTAAACTCCTGGAGTTTCCCACCATGTTGTGTGGCTACACCCAATTGCATGTGATATCACATCATCCCTGTCCTTTCAAAAAATAACAGATTATCTTAAATGAAATGAATTTCAGATTAATTTATGTGTCATAAGTTTTTATAGCACTTAAGAGTACTGAACCTCCGAATGTGGCCATCACCGTTGCAGAGGTATATAGGCCTTGTAGTTTTCTGTAAGGTGTATGACCAAAGTATTCTGCAGCTACTACTACTAGTAGATCATATGCCCACTCTCCCACTTTAGCCACAGAGACCTTGCTATGGTTTGAATTTATATGTCCCACCCAAAATGTATATATGGAAACCTAATCACCAAGAAGATGGCATTAGAAGGTGGGGCCTTTCGGAGGTGATTAGGCCCTGAGGGGAGAGCCCTCATGAATGGAATTAGTTCCTATGAAGGAGCTTATTAGCTCCTTTGTCCTTCTGCCACATGGGAACACATAGAAGGTGCCACCTATGAGGAATGGGCTGTCACCAGAAACCAGTTCTGCCCGAGTCTTGATTTTGGACTTCCCAGCATGCAGAACTGTAAGCAATTAATTTATGCTATTTATACTTTACCCAGACTAAACTATTTTGTTATAGCAGTGTGAACGGACTAAGACAGACCTTACATGCATTTTTCAGTGGGCCATTAAACTGTGGTGATTAAATTTTGTGTCATACTTCAGATTGGTTTGGCGGTTGGTGACATTGCTGAGGTCCAGAAACATGCATCATTGAAGAGGATAGCTATGCAGGTAAGTGCAGTGCTTCCCCACTTATGGCAGTGTTATCTTCTGGTAAACCCACAATAAGTTAAAAATATTACAAGTCAAAAATGGACATTTTGAAGGAATATGCCAGTTGTAAATTTATACCACTTACACTGTAAAGTTGGACTGTTTACCCTCTTGATCATATGGCTGACTGGGTTCTGTGGCTCGCTGCCACTGCCCGGCATCCTAGGAGAGTACCACACACTGCTCGCCCAGAACAGATCAAAGTTTAAAATTTGAAGTACAGATTCTACTGAATATACATCACTTTCACACCACCATAAAGTCAAAAATCGTGAGTCAGACCATCCTAAGTTAGGTATTGTCTGCATCACGTTTATTTAAACTTACTGAAACTAACACCATTATCGTTTCTTCCTTTTCTGAGAGCACAGTTATTTAGCATGGAAGCTTTCTTAATCCTGAGGAGTCACATCTTGTGTCTCTTTGCATGTTATCTGGTATACCTGCTCTAATAAAAGATGATGAAAAAAAATGTCCTAGAACAATCTTAGCAGAGAAATTGAGAAATTGCCTGAGCATCTTGTGTTATGTTAAAATGTGGCCACCCATGTTAAAATGTGGCCACCCAGGTAGCTAGCTGCTGGATCAAGAGAATCACTGGCATCCTAGCCCCACTGTTCAAAGGCGCTCCTTATATTTTATGCAGGGAATCACAGGGTACCCACAGCATAATTTATGTTGACATTTTAATTGCATCCATGAGGTTTTGTTCTCTTGTGACATCTCTCTCATTTTTATAGACAATTTGATGTAAAATTTGGTGTCAAAGTTTCCTGGTTAGGTATTTGGCTCCTGAACCTTGTGAGGTACCTTTCTGTCATACAACACAAAGTTATTTTTATGCTCTTGACTGGATTGTCTTTAAATTTCAAATTCAAATGGCCATTTTTGACTTCAAGGATATTTGTTGACCAGTTGACTATATGCATTCAGAAACTTTGGCCAGTTTGAAAGAGGAGATAGAAAAGTCATGTAATGATATAACTTTCTATTCACTCTTGTCTCCTCTTCACTTTTATTTGTCCAAATTCTTTCTTCTCTGTTATTCATTAAGCCATACACTAATATTTATTTATTGAGAAACAATGTTTCAATACATAGTGTATACAAAGTCCAGTACAGAGGAAACAGAGGGATGTGATCCCTGACTATTCTACTTAGCACACCAGCTAGGCATTCGTAGAATTAAATATCAAAAATCAACTGAGAACCATTTGTAAATTCTATGCTCTATGACATGGCTGTATATTATACAGAGATACAGAGTGATTGGAACATTTAGAGAACAAACACAAATGATTATCAGGTACAGAAAAAAAATGCAAAAATAATTAAGGGAATGCTGCATGGAGGGGGTGAGATGAGTCAGTGTTGAAATATAGTTGAAATTTAACAGGACATCGATACCGTCCTGAAAGGAGGGGCCAGCAAGAGCAAAGGGCCACATCAGAACTGGGGAAAACAGCCAAGGCACTGGCCCAAGGCCCCGGCCCAAGTCCCCCTTGCCTGGAAGGATCATTCATGTTAGTGGGTGATCAGATTGCTCCAGATGATAGGGGGGTTTATTCAAAACCAGCAAAGAAAAACCTTAGCAAAGGGCACTAAATGATGAAGTGCTTCAGGTTATTTTGTAAGTTAGCGAAGAGTTATTCTCAGCCCTTCCACAATGAAAATGGTGTTTATAGTGATCTGTTATTATTTTGGTTTAGTGAGGAAAGATTGAAGGCAGGAAGAGCTAATGGCAGGTTATTACTGTCACAAAGATAGTGTTTAGGACTTCAGGTGTATGGATATGGAGAGGAGATGTATAAACCTCTTGGCAGGTATGTCAGCAATACCTCATAACTGCCCTAACAGCTCTTTAAAATACCTTGGGGAATAGATAAAAACAATAATACAAGCAAAGTTGGGGAAGCTCACTCAATTACAATGTCAGTGGGGTTGAGCTGAAAAGCACAAACCTGTATTGTTTACTCTGCTCTCTGAAAGTAAATGGCACAAATCCTAGTACCCCCATGTTATCTATGCCTTGTTTTGGATCAAAAACAGCATCGACTGGAAAACCAGAAAGCCATTCTCCTACTTGTCCTGAGTGGTTTCTTAAGAAACTCTCTGCATCCATTCTGAAACCTATGTCTGAGCCCACAGCAGAACCATGAGCAGAACCAGACAAGTAGCACACATTTCCGACAGGGCCGTTTAGTTCTCTCAGAGAATCATCTCCATGGGAAGTGGAGACAGGCCTTGGGACAACGCATGCTGGGAGATGTGTTCTATATGGGGACTGTCAGTTCCTTAGGGATAGGTGTGATGAGTATTTTGAGGGACTTGAAACTGTTTGGGTGTTTTTAAATGTTGGTATCTCCACTTTCCACCACAGTTTTGGCAGCTGCAGACAGTCCATAAACATTTATATCCCTGCTGCAAATTAGAAAGGGAAATCCACAGAGTGCATCTTACCCTTCAGCATGGAAAAGCCACCAGTTAGAGGAGGTAAAGATGCTCCCTGAGCCCAGCGGAGCCAGACTCAGTGGGTCCTGCCAGACCCATACTGGACTTGGGGCTTTGCTTGCCAGCCTCCCCCAGGACCATCTTTGAGAGACCTATGTAGATAATGAACAGGTTAAGACACACTATGTATTTTATCTGTTGGCAAACATCAAGCTTGAGTAAATCTTTTTCAATCAAGTGTGAGGAAATAAGACGTGACTTCTAAAACTGTATGTATGGGAAGGGGAAAGTAGGATCACCCTAAAGAGCAAAGGGGAAAAAAAGGAACCCTAGAAATTATTATAGAAAATCAGTGAAAATATTTAACTGGTATTTTTAATAAAATACAAGAAAACATAGCTTTTCTTGAAGCTGGAACTAATGCACAGTATGTTAAATGGTGGTAAGTGCTGTAAAAATAGCAAGGAAGCCACATGGGGGAAAGTCATGTGGGGGACAGTGGGGAGCCACAATTTTAAGCAGTGGTGTCAGGGAAGTTCTTACCATTTTACTGTTTATGGCTATAAATCGCTAATATTGGAAGGTGTTTGGTGTTAGAAAGCAAATCTCACTAGTAGTTACAGTAAACATACCTATTTACCAGATACAAAGGGGTATAAAAAAGCAGAGATGAATGTGGCAAAAATAAATGAAAAAAATTAAGTGTGGGGAAATATCTCATTTGCTATCCCTGCAAATAGTAATTATACTTAAAATTCATCATAGATAAACCATTTTGCACCTGATAGCACAGACATGAAAAATGCATGACATACTCTTAGGCCTGAGAGTTCTAATTCTTTTACTGCTTACCTTTGTCTTCCTCCAGTTAAGCACTCCTTCTCTCCTGCCCTAGGTGTGTATACATATGTACACACACATGTGTGCATGCACACACACATTCACACTGTCCAGTTGTGCACATTTTGTAGTATTGCAACACCCCAAGAGTATGAACTACCCTTTTCTTCTTTAAATCTCCAGCATAGAACAATAAAACATCAGGTGACTATCCCTGAACAATAAAGAGCAAGTGACTAAATATTGAATTCCTTTTCTAAGCAACTTCTTCCTCTCTTTCTTTTCCTGCTCCAAGGCAGATTGCTGCCCTGTCAGTGGGTGAGGTGAGAGGAAGGGGCAGGTGACTGTGAGCTAGGGGATAAGGAAGCCTGGCCAGCCCAGCTGTGGCACAGAAGTCAGGACACAGAAATCAGTTTTCATTTTGCTGTATTAATGATTGCCTCTGTGCCATATAAAAATTCCAGATACTAACTAGTGATTCTATCATTAAACCCAAAATGCACTTTAGGTGGAACTTCATACCAGCTTAGAGAAGAAGCTGCCACTTTGGTTTCTACGCAAAGTGGATCAGAAATCCATCATCGTGTATCCCAACAAACCCAGATGTGGTGGGCTATTATTCGTAAGTACACGTAACAAATAACAACATCAATAACATGACACTGTTTGACATTCATTCATTGTGTTAACCCTAAGGGGGCCCTTTTATAGACTTTGAGTCTTCTCTGCCTGTGGGCAGAGAAGTTGTGCTTTAAAAAAAAGGATATGATTAACCCAAGATGTGAAAGAGCTGGGTGAGAGGAGGGTGATATTTGCTCTCCCCTTTCAGGTGGCTCATCCATGGCATCTGTGTTAAATGCATGCTGTCCCTGTTAGAGCAGATGAGCCAGGGACCAGCCATACCCTTTTAGTGTCTTTTTTACAGTACAGGTATACTTTATTTGCTTTTCCCAGTCACATGTCATTTACATTTATGTGCAGATAGATATGTGTGTATATACAGCCAAGTGTTTAGAATACACAATAAAGAACACACATTCTCACACACACACACACACACACACACACAATGTATTAATCCGTTTTCACACTGCTATAAGGAACTCCCTGAGACTGGGTAGCTTATAAAGGAAAGAGGTTTAATTGACTCACACTTCCGCTTGGCTGGGGAGGCCTCAGGAAACTTGCAATCATGGCGGAAGGTGAAGGGGAAGCAAGCACCTTCTTCACAGGCAGCAGGAAGGAGAACGAACACGTGAGGAACTACCAGACAATTATAAAACCACCAGATCTTGTGAGAACTCACTCACTATCACGAGAACAGCAGGAGGGAAACCACTCCCATGATCCAGTTACCTCCACCCAGTCTCTCCCTTGACACGTGGGGATTATGGGGATTATAATGCAAGATGAGATTTGGGTGGGGACACAAAGCCTAACCATATCACACACACACACGAACACACACACACACACACAGTGTCCACTATAGAAAATGAGCTAATTAAGTGATCAAAGACTAAGCAAGACCATTGCATTATAATGGAAGAAGGGCCATATGAAGAGCCAGAATAACTGGGTGCGAATCCTTAGTATGCCTGGGCTCCCTTCATCTCTACACCTGTTCTTCCTGAGTTCTTTTCAGGTTAATTTCCCCTGTGTAGTCATAAGGTGATAAAGCGGCCCTGAGTATCAGTCTAGGCTTTATTCTAACCCCACAGTATCTCTCCAACTGATTTTACACATGTCCATGGTTACAATTACTACCGAAACAGAATGCTCAGCAACTGATTTCTCAATCCTAGAGCTCACCCTTCAGTCCCCAGCCCCTACACCCAGCTGCCTATTTGACATCTCCACTTGCATGTTTTAAAGGTGCCTCACATTCAGCAGGTTCAAAACCAAACTTCAATGCTTTCACGTTTCACCCTCTCCTCACATATCCCCTACAGGAAAAGAAGTGAAAAAGTCCTGGTTCCTCCTTGCAACAATGTCAGCACCATTCATTAGCCTGTGCGAGCCAGCCACCCAGGAGTCACCTCCCTCTCCTTCTCCCCTCAGTCTGGTCCATTTGACTTCCTGGGTGTCCTGTGCAAGTCACCATTTTCTCTCGCCTGGAAGCCTAGAATTACCTCATTCTTGATCGTTTCACATCTGCCCTTTGACCCTCTCCAGTCAACTGTGGTTTAAAAGATATTAAATTAAAATGAAATGTATTAAAATAACATTTCAGAAATTTCTCCAGGTGAAACTTTGTTGATTGGTTGAGTTGTACTGGATAATGTGCAGTGCAGTTTTAGAAAGTAGCGATGAATCTCATATAGAATACCACCTTCCATGATGGGCATTTCTCATGAAAATGTACAGAACAATTCAGCTAAGCCCCTTTCTAAACAATTTTCTACCCTAATTTACTGCTCTTCTGTTTTATCTGTACATGTTTTATTTCTCTCTGACTATATGTATGACTTCCTTTCACAGCTGTTTCTTCACATGTCTCTTTCTCCTGGCAGATTGTGGGTTCCTTGAGGGCATAGCTATGCCTTATGCATATTTGTATCAGTGGTGGTTGAATTTTGGCACATGCTTAAGAAAAAGTTCCTGAATTGAATTCAATTTGAGTAACTACTATTTTTTTATCCAGCAGCATATATTCTATTTTTTATTTTGCACTGGAGAAATAAGACAAGAAATACCAAATGCTGATACATCTTTAGAAATGGAAATATTAAAGCAGAAATACCGGTATGTATTTTTCCTTCTATCTGTACTTGAGAAATTTAAAACTCATAAATAATAATGCACAATATAAGGTTATATTTTATATTGGTGTTTATTTATTTTATAATTGTCATGCTTTATTGACAGCTGTAGCTAGTGTATTGAGGGTCATGAGACATTCTCTAGAACCAACAACAAATTTGCCGCTATTCACCAATCAGTTTGGCTTCCAATAATAAGTGAATAAAAATTAAAATGCTGATTTCCTTTCTCTTGGAGGTAGTATTATAAACTGTATTCTTCATCTGAATTCATAAAGCAAAGCTCTGAAAGCTTTTGAAGATCCCTGGAGTAACTATGTGGTGGGCAGTGGTTAAGCATGAGGGTTTTACAGTTAGTTAGTACCTGAGTTCAAACCCCTATTCAACCAGGTACTTAATAACTATGACACTGGGCAAGCTGCTTAACCTTTCTCTATAATAGTTTCTTACCTGTAAACTGGGAACAAAAATAAACTAGCCATGAACTAACAGTGTAACTTTGGGAAAAACCGTTTAAACTTCAAAAACATTGTGTTTCCTGGAAGGATTGTGACTACCGAGGTCAAAACCTATGCCTTCCTACAATCAGAAGGGCTAAAAGAAGAACTGAAAATAAATTCATGAAATGTGCATGTCCTTTTAGGCTGAAGGATCTTACTTTTCTCCTGGAAAAACAGCATGAGCTCATTAAACTGATCATTCAGAAGATGGAGATCATCTCTGAGACAGAGGATGAAGATAACCATTGTTCTTTTCAAGACAGGTTTAAGAAAGAGCAGATGGAACAAAGGAATAGCAGATGGAATACTGTGTTGAGAGCAGTCAAGGCAAAAACACACCATCTTGAGCCTTAGCTCCTCAGACCTTCAATGAGGCTTCTAATAGGGGGGTGCATGACTTGCTGGTTCTAATTTTCAGTTTAAAAAGAGTGAGGAAGAAGCAGAAATCTGATTTCACTACATGTGAAATCATGGTTCCTGCATGCTATATAAAAGTAAACCATCTTTTATCCTCTACTCATATTTTCTACCAATCACTATGTATTGGGGATATCTTTGCAGATATGTTCAAATTGGACTTGACTTTGATGAGAGATAATCTCATTATTTGAATGGGTAGAAAATGAATTTGCTAGAACACACCTTTTTAATGAAAAGAACTAATAAATGTAACTATTAAACTAGAATGCAAATGTCAGTACTAAATTCCTGCTTGCTAATTGCATAATATGTGATGCCCTAGAAAATAGTCACAAGTATTAATAATGCCTTAGATGATAGTCTTAAATATTAGGTTGAGGTCTACCTAACCTAAGCTGCTTCTTGGAAAGCTTCTTCATGTTGAAAGAACCTGTGGGTGGCACCATGTGCACTATTCTGTTCCTACTGTGATGAATAGCCCCACCCTTCTTGCTGTCCCCAACACACCTGATGTCACTTTGAACCATATAGTTGAAGCAAAAATTAATAGGCCTTATGATATGCACGAATTTTACTGTAGATAATATATGTTGTTTCTGTTTTTGTTTGCCAGTGAGCATAATAAATGTAAAACCTATATAGTATCCCTGTCATTATTGTATGAACCTTTGTTTGAGATTTGAAAAAACACGCCTGCATCACATATTCCCTTTTTTCTTTTGATGTCTACTCAAATCATGAATTAATCACATGCCTCATCATTAATCTTTTCAAGGTCTTTCTCTTGTATTGTCTGATTTTCTCCATCATCCTGATTTGGATGTTTATTCCCTCACTACCCCCAGGAGACATTCATGCTAATGGATATGTCTTTGGCTACGTATGTGTCCTTGTGTTATGCTATACAGTGTTGTTTTGAGTCTGTTATTATTTACACAGATGTTATTATGCTATAGCTTTTATTTCTGATTTCTGTTTTTTTATTCTTATTTCTCTTCTCACTTATTTCTTATTTTTTTTACTCATTTCTGTTTCTTACTCCTTTTCACTGGACACGATGTTTACAAGATACAATTGTGTTACTGTATTCCATCTAGTACAGGGCTTTCGATGTGGCTTACTATTTCATTGTGGGCACCCACCACACTGGACTTTTCTAGAGTTGGACAGCTTGGTTACTTCCACCTTCCTGCACACATTCTCAAACATACTGATATTCATACAAACCAGCAGAGTGCTGAGGGACAATATGTACTATTACAGAACCAGACACTTTTACATTCATGGTCCAACACAACACACGGCCTAGAGGCAATGTTGTATATGCCTTCATCTTTGATATGAATAATATCTGTGTTCTTTATATTTCTTAAAACAGAAAGGCTGGAAAATCACAATACAGGAGCAATAACCAAAGATCTCTTGATCATAAAGACAAACGGTCTTTTCAGTCTTCCCTCTCCTCAAACCTTGTGTGGCATTGCACAATACAGATCTCAGTCAACATTCACTGAGTGCCAAGAATGTGAGAAACACTGTACCATGCCTGTCGTGGGAAATATTTAAATAAACGGATTGTCTTACAACAATCTCATCAACCTGTACTCTCAGGAAGCTTATAATTCAATGGTCTTCACTGATTTTCTCAGTTCTTTCTCCTTTAGCCCCAAACACAGAACTGCCTTTCCACTGTTTCCACTGATTGCTTCTTTCTTTCCCGACTGGCTTCTATTTCATGCCAACTAACTCCATGTGTACATCCCTGAGGTCTGTACCTGGCTTTGTTTCCTCTGTTTCCTCACTTCTGCTCCTTCTCCTAAAATCCAGTCCAACATTTCTGCAGTTCTTCAAATTAATTACATAGAAACCTGAATTTGGTGGTAAGAGAAACAAACCAACTCCTCTGGACTTCCTGTTTTCCATCAATGGTACCAGGATTCTCTCAGGCTCCTAGACTCAAAAGGACTCAACATACTAAATTGAGTTAATCTTCCTAAAGTGAAGCTCTAAGCCTTCACACCCATGCTAAAAAGCTTAAACGTTTTCTTTTTCTTCATAAGTAACCTAATCTTCTTAACCTGGCTTCTCAATCCAAATTAGCTTTATCTTCCAGTATTCTTCATTTCATCCAAATTGGAAGACCATTGTTTCATGAAGACACTATGTTTTCCCAACTCCCTACCTCCAACTCTATTCTCTTCCAGCCAGAATGTCCCTTCTCTAACTCTTAAAGCTGTTTAAATGGCATCTCCACCTTGAAGTCTTTTCCTAATGCTCCCCACTCATTATGCTTCCTGCCTCCTCTGAACTGGCACTGACTGCACTTCTCCTCTGCTACTGCAGCCTGTTAACGGTGACTGTGACTTGCCACATCCTCCCCCAACTAGAGGGTAGACTCCCTGAGCTTTATGGGTCACTATCACCAGTAGTCTCAAAGGAGGCAAAGAATTACAGCGTATTTCATTTTTTTTTCATCTTGTGGAGCTTCTAGCACTGTGCCTTGCACATAACAGATGCTCAACAAATACATACAGGCAAATCAGAGAAATCAGTGAAAATAATAAATACTGTAGACCTGAAAGAGACTGCAAGAAAACTGGCTCAGTCTGCCTCAGAAAAGTGGTTTAGTGTCCTTTTTCTGTTGATACTGTGTCCTAGAGAAGTTGAATGACTTGCCTCTCAGTAGTGGAAGAAGCATTAAACACCACTTTTCTGCCTTTTTGTTCCCACCACTTCAATCTGGGCTGTTGTTTTAATGATTGTTAACTATGATTAGCATGGGCACTTGAAAGGCTTGTGTTTTGCAAGAAGCAACTTGTGCCTTCATATTGACTCTAATTCTATTGGTTGAGTGACTCTGGGCATGTGTCCTCCTCTCTAAAATGGTGATGATAGAATATATTTTTTATAGTGTTGGTAGAATTGGACAACCACACGCATACAGAGTACCTAACTCAGTAAACACTATTGCAATGTGTTCAAGAAAACTGATTTACCTGAGATAAAGGGAGTTACAAAGCACTAGGATTTTCACATCATACCAATTACCCATGGAATTTCTTTGGCAGTTAATTAATTAGCAGCCTGATATAAATTGAAGCTCCCATGTACTTCTGAATCCCCTTAGCCAAACAAATCCTGGAATGTGTGTAGTAAAATAAAAACCTTATATTTAGAGAAAAATTTGATTAAAATATTTCAGCACTTTTGTCATCTTTATTTTTGCTTTAGACTCAATTCATTAAACATTGATGGAGCACCAACTCCTTACTAGTCAGAGTAAATCATCATCAATGAATATTTTTTAATCATTTTGGACATTTTGATGTGAGCACATTAAATAATAGCAAAAAGAAAAGGCTTATGAAGTTTTCTGTGTATCAGGCACTGTTCCAAGTACTATGTACTAACTCACTTGATTCTCAAAACCTATGTGGTAGGCGCTATGATAATTATCATCCTTGTTTTGTAAAACAAATCATGACACTTCTAGGCTGAGTAGCCTGTTCGAGGTCACATTGCTGAGATGAAAACTCAGGCAGTCTGCTTCTAGATTTTGTGTTCTTAATGCAAAGCTATATTATCTCTTAAATAAGAATCAGAAAAAAGAGCACACTTTCTTCATTGACTTTATACTTCAGAGGTTACTGAGTGGATATCTGCAATGTAACATTCATAGGTAAGGGCATTTTAAGGTTAAGAGACATGGGATACCACAAACATAATAAAAACAAGTGAGCAGACACTGAGGTCAGGAAGCCTGAGTCATAGACTTCAGACTTAGGGCATAATTGTTGAAGGTACAGTTGAGTGAAGTTGTTTAACCCATCATGGAGTTTAAACCATCATGAAGCCACAGAGTGAACTAAACTGGGCTGATTTCTAGAATCTGAAGCCAGTCGT
This sequence comes from Mandrillus leucophaeus, assembly GCF_000951045.1. NCBI lineage: Eukaryota > Metazoa > Chordata > Mammalia > Primates > Cercopithecidae > Mandrillus > Mandrillus leucophaeus. The sequence continues at coordinate 976,840 of NW_012106653.1, forward strand.
CTTGTCATTTGGCTCTGATTTTGCTTGATAGTTTTAGTGAAGTGATAGGAGACAACAGAAGACAGGAAGATGTGGGCTACCCCTTGCTATTTCCAGCTCCAGACACCCTACGCAAGGTGTCCAGCATTTCCACAGGTTTCTAGGAGGCAAAAGGAGGCATGATCCTGAGCTGCAAACGTCAACAAGGAAACCACTGAGGGAAACCGGTCCCTCTAGGGGTGTAATTGATATTGAGCTGGAACCAAAAGACCTCATTGAGACCTCCCTTGTGTGCAGGAGGATCTCTCATCTCAGGAAAACCTATAGCGACATTAACGTATGCTTCTGCTCCTTTTTCTATTGAGATTTATCGAGAATCTGCAAGTCCAAAGGCAGATGGTGGCACTTATTTAAAAAGTTTTCATTTCAATTACTTCAGATAATACAGACTGCCAATAAACAGATGCACAAAACAGGTGTATAAAGTGGTACGGTAGTCCTCCCTTATCCCTAGTTTCTCTTTCTAAAGTTTCAGTTATCCTTGGTCCACCATGATCAGAAAAGAGGTGAGTACAGTACAATAAGATATTTTGACAGTAAAAGACTACAGTCACATAAATTTAGTATATTGTTATATAATTGCCCTATTTTATTGTTAGTTAATATTTCTTTTTATGCCTGATTTGTAAACGAAACTTTATTATTATAAGTATGTATGTATGTGAGAAAACATACTGTGTGTATATATATACACACACATATATACATATGTATATACATATATATGTATATATATAGGGTTCAGTGCTATTCCTGATTCCCCCCATAGAGAAGGGAGGAACAGTATACTTTTATGTGAATCACAAATACTTAACAGCTTAAATAAGACATAATCCGCTCTCCAGAACCAAGTCTGAAAAACGTAAGTATTGAGGGAGAAAACTCTCAGAAGAGACAGTTATCAGAGGTAATTTGGGTTGTTTTAAAAATTCATGGGGAAAAAAGAGGATGAAGAAGACGGAGATTATCGCTCATGGGCAGCATGTCTGTGCTTGTGTCAGTACCAGCAAAATCTAAAAGGAAAACTTCACCTGCACCTTCTAAACTTGCAACAATCTAATTTGAAGCAATAGCAAGGGTCGGGAATCTATTAGAATAACAACCAGCTCTTCTACGGCCCCACAGGAACAGTTACTCCCAAACTCAAATTTCTTAACAAACATTACTGCAGGCATATTCCAGAGGCAAAGCAGGGATCTTTGGTTAAGGCCTTTCACAAAAGAGAAAAATATGAGGAAAAATCAAACGGTTCAACAAAGGCAGTTTGTTTTTCTCTCTACAAGTCAACTCAGTAATGGCAAACCCTCTGTAAATCAGTGGAGAGTCACAGGCCTTGCAGATGGCAGATGCAGATCATTAATTCTGAAGGAACCAAAACTGCCTAAGGCCAGGGGAAGTGGCTCATGTCTATGATCCCAACACTTTGAGAGACCACAGTGGGAAGATTGCTTGAGTCCTGGAGTTCAAGATCAGTCTGGGCAATATAGTGAGACCCCTTATCTACAAAAATTAAAAAAAATAGCCTGTCATGGTGGCAGGCACCTATAGTCACAGCTACTCAAGAGGCTGAAGTAGGAGGGTCACTTGAACTCAGCGAGGTCAAGGCTTCAGTGAGCTGTTACTGCACCACTGCACTCCAACCTGGACAACAGAGCAAGTCTCTGTCTCAAAAATAAAAAAGAAAAAGAAAAAAAACTCTCTAAAGAATTCATAATTGAAATAATCCAGAAGCTGCGGTTCAAGACTGCAAGTGTCTGTACTTTCAGGATACCACAGGCAGACACAAAATCTTTCCTAATCCGATAAACCTCCAACTACCAAGTTTTCTGTGATGTTGTGTGGCGTCCACAGTCCTCGAGATACAGGTTAGGTCGTGTAAATAACTAAAACCAGTAAGCCAAACTGCAGTCTTCAGCAAGGGACTTAAAGTCTCTTCTACCCCCGCAGTCTCTTCTACTCCAGCAGTTGATCAGCAAGCATCTTCAGGACCCAGATGGTTGCCTTTCAAATTCTGAGTGTGGTAAAAGAAACCAGAAAACTCTTGGAAAGCTATAATCCTGAATTGTAAAAATGTGTGCATTTATCACCATCCTGTATCACTTTGAAAACTTTCCCAATTCTAAATATGCTAAAGTCACCCAAATTTAAATAAGATGGAAAATTTATTAAATCAAATAGTCTCTTTACTTGTCACAGGGCAAACGCCGAAACTGGGGCTCAGCCCAGGAGGCCACATGAGTTTTTGGCTTTCTGCAGGAAAAAATTCAAGAGCAAGCCAATAGAGTAAAGTGAAAGCAAGTTTATTAAAAAGTAAAGGAATAAAAGAGTGGTTACTCTTTGGGCAACGAAGCCCTAAGGGCTGCTGGTTGACTATTTTTATGGTTATTTCTTGATCATATGATAAATAAGGGGTGGATTATTCATGAGTTTCCTGAGAAAGGAGCAGGAAATTCCCAGAACTGAGGGTTCCTCCCACTAAAAGACCATATAGGTTAACTTCCAGATGTTGCCATGGCATTTTGTAAACTGTTGTGGCACCAGTGGGCTCTTCCTTTAGTATGCTAATGTATTATAATTAGAATATAATGAGCAGTGAGGATGACCGGAACTCACTTTTTTTGCCATCTTGGTTTTGGCGGATTTTCGCTGGTTTCTTTATTGCATCCTGTTTTACCAGCAAGGTATTTGTGATTTGTATCTTGTAAAACCAGTCCTGCTGAACTCCTGTCTCATTCCCAAGTATAAAACCGAGTTGTGCCTCTAAAACCTCTATAGCATCACTGTCTAGTGGTCAGCTCTGCCATTCCTTCTCAGTTGATAAGATAATGAAATGGCCCTTCGCTCATCCAAATTACTGTAAACTTAACACTCAGTGTGCAAGATCTGACTGTACCTTTTAACATCCTGTTTCTATGCTGCCACATCAGTTCTTCAAGTTGATAAGACACAAGCCCATAAAGGACACTGTCAGTAAATAACCAGCCAGAGGATCAGAGATTTTGAAAGTTTCCATCAACTAGTGAATGACAATGCACAGAGCTTTATCAAACCTCTGAAATATGTACCATGTTAATTTCACAATATGAAGTAAAGTGCATATGTGACATGTCTACTTTTTCAAAATTTTATGCTTTTAAAGTGGTTTCTATTTTTTTTTTTTACTGTAAAGAAAAGTCAACAAGAGATAAAGCTAAATTCTACTAAAACATTTTGAGCCATGTTTTATATTGTCATTTTAAGTCTTAGCACTTAGAATGAGAATCATCAAAATGTGGTGATTCTTTGTTATCAAAGATAATACCACCAGGGCTTCACTGATGTTCTTTGCGAGTGGAGATTCATCAAGTGGAGTGTATTTTTTGTGGAGTTTTTGCCTAAAAAGCTGGATTGCTGCTTCGAGTTTTCCCCAAGAAAATTCAATTATCATATGCCAGTTTGAAAACAGAATAAAATAAAGCCCCAAAGTGCCCAGTGGCTTAAGGTAATCATTCCAGTCTATTTTTTGTTAAGTTTTTTTTATTTTTAATTGGAAAAGTATTAGGGTCAATAGAGCCAAAACGTGTGGCAGGCCTTTCAAGTTTGTTGCAAATTTGCTGCTTGGGTACAGTGTTTTTTAAAACTCAGGTTCTTAACTTCTTGGAAAAGATGAATGGGAATGAAATCAGAATGGGGGTGTTTTGATTAAGTTATTTAGAATGGCAATTACAAAAATAAGTACATGTTTTAAATGTTTTCACTTACCATTATGATTTGCATTTAAATAAATATTTTTGGAAATCATTTTCAAGAAAAAATATATGTATATATACATAAAGTATCAGAAAGTAGTAATTAGCTATAAAATGTAAGCTTACAGGGATGAGTAAATACATTTTTACAGTCTGTAAAAACTTTATAGGTACTATTTACAAGTAAGTGTACTGAGAGTTATTACTAAAGATAACTTTTGAAATGTAAAATCTGGCTTAAAAAGTATATTTTAAATGACAGTATAATGTTACACAAATCAGATCGGTAAATAGCAAACTAGGATTATACACTTGAGATATGCTTATATACAGAGTTTTATCTGTTGTTAAAATTTTTATTAAGACAAGAAGTATCAGATGCTTTCTAAACAACGAATGTATCACTGATTTAAAAAAATAACCACTTAGTCACTGAGCAGCTATCATAACCTTCAAAGGTGAAGATTTAAGGCAACACAAACAAAAATATGCTAACTTAACCTTGCACGTAAATCTTCTGAGAGTCTGCTGTAGACAGAGGTTTCAGTTCTGCACCGCCTCATGCTTGTGACCCACAGAATTCCCAGCTGGATTTAGTTTGTCTGCACTGCACTTTTAAAACAAGCTAGAAAAAGGCAAACTCCCTGTTCTTCTGGTGCCATATGTGTATATTTTGCCATTTCAGGGTATAGGGTAATGGAAAAAAGCACCCTTTGTTTCATTTTTCATCATAATGAGGCTACCCGTTTGACATATATGACAATTCTACCAGATAAGACATGAGCAATACAACACAGGGCAGAAACATGAAGAAAAGAATATTTTCTAAGGTCTTCTTGGACACTACATAGTTCTTTTATGATATTTTAAAATTTATTTTTAATTGATCATGCCCAAAGCCAAACTTTGGTACAAGAGACACCTATAAATATTCACTAATCAACGAATGTTACAACAGACAAGGGACGCAGTAGCATGAATGTGTTATGACACAGGGCACATGGGCAGATGTTTTTGGGAAGATGAGAAACCCGTTCATAAATTATCACTGTTTACATTTCAAAGCCCAAGCCAACCGCTTTGTAACTACAGATTATATCTTCAGTATTGATCACTGACAGATGTAAAAAGTCAGACTGGCTTTCACAGGTACGGGTGGTGAACAGAAGATGAAATACCTTATCTCATTCATTTTTCTTAGCAAGGACTCAATTCTATTCAAATTAAAGATACTGCTTTATAACATACTTGTGACTAAAAAATAGAGGGTGGATAATTCTTTTTTTAATTGTTAGATAATCAAGAATATAATTTAGGCAGGGCGCAGTGGCTCACGCCTGTAATCCCAGCACTTTGGGAGGCCAAGGCAGGCTGATGACGAGGTCAAGAGATTGAGACCATCCTGGCTAACGTGGTGAAACCCAGTCTGTACTAAAAATACAAAAAATTAGCCAGGCACGGTGGCAGGTTCCTGTAGTCCCAGCTACTGAGGCAGAAGAATGGTGTGAATCCGGGAGGCAGAGCTTGCAGTGAGCAAGAGATCGTGCCATTGCACTCCAGCCTGAGTGACAGAGTGAGACTCCGCCTCAAAAAAAAATAAATAAATAAATAAATATATATATATAATTTAAACAGAATAAGTACTCATTAGTACATACAAAAAGAGATATAAAGAAACAAAGCAGGCAATATAAGAAAAACTTAAAAAATTAAAAGAAAACATCAAGACCTACACAAATGTGAAAACATAAACAAGACTACACAAGTAAAATAAAATCTATCAGTTCTGACAACTAATCTAAACTTCAGTAAAAAACAAAATACTCCCTTTCTGGGTTAAAAAATATAATCCCTAGAGAATAATCTAAACTAGTATTATAAAAAGATGAACAAATAAATATACGAATATAAACAGGAGTGACAAAATGAACTTAACCCAAAGAATGCAAGGGAAAAAATATAAAATTATGCAAAATTATTGCTTTACATGGATAAAGATTTGACCAACAAGGAAGTAATGAGTTATTAACCTTTTTGCTTTCATTAAGTTATCAAAACGTGTCAAGTTATAATTAGTAGAAGTGAATCATTGATAGATACATTGTGGGAGAGTCTTATCACACCTCCATTAGCTTAATCCCAGCTCCACACTTAGGAACTGTGTGACCCGCAAAGGTTATTAGAACACTGTTGCCAAGGAACTAGGAAAGAAAAGTATGCTAGTTCAAGGCACCAGCAGAGAACAACCACTGCTGGAGAAACACAGGTATCCAAGCTAAGTTTCCAGGTCAGAGCAGGGACCAGATGAGGTCAGGAAGATGAGTCTGAATGAGATAGGAGCATTTCTGAAGCCTTTAAATAGCTGAATACATTGTATAGCATTACTCCCTCACCTGGCCCAGGCTAATCTCTTTTTATGTCAGTCCCCATTTTTCCCTTCCAATTTCTAACATTCATATTCCATTTTGAATAATTAAAAAGTTTTTTTTTTTTTAAAAATAATAACTCATGGAACTTGAGTTTGTGGATAGAGAGGGAAAACAATAAGTCTGAAGCAGCAGTGGGCCTTGCCCTCTTCTCCTTGAACCTGACAAAAATGAAGCTACTTGAGCCACAAAGAAATCCAGGGTCCCTTTAGCCATCTCTGCGTCCCTTCAATAATTAATTCACCACCTAGACTTCAGCTGAAGGGACCTGCCTTACTCCAGCGATTTAGTTTAGCTCTATGTTCCTCCATTACTTGCTCATCATATAGAGGTTTGTCCCTTATTTCCTCACCCCTCTAAACAACGTGCTTCTTTAACAGCTGGTCCTGAGGGTGGATAGGGTGTTTTAGTGTTCTCGTTTGCTCTTTCAATAAGATGCCATTTCCTCTTGACTCTTGTATGTTCTGGTGCCTTGCTATTCAAGGTGTGACCTGTGGGCCAGCAGCATGGGCACCCTCTGAGAGCCTGTTAGACATACAAGATCTCTGGTCAGGAATGGTGGTTCACGCCTGTAATCCCAGAGCTTTGGGAGGCCGAAGCACGTGGATTGCTTGAGTTCAGTAGTTCAAGATCAGACTGGGCAACAAAACAAGACCCCGTCTCCACAAAAAAATACAAAAATGAGCTAGATGGCCGGGCGTGGTGGCTCACGCCTGTAATCCCAGCACTTTGGGAGGCCAAGGTGGGCGGATCACGAGGTCAGGAGATCGAGACCA
>NW_012106653.1:984388-1083839 GCF_000951045.1 Mandrillus leucophaeus
CACTTTGGGAGGCCAAGGTGGGCTGATCACGAGGTCAAGAGATTGAGACCATCCTGGCTAACACAGTGAAATCTCTTCTCTACTAAAAATACAAAAAATTAGTGGGGCGTGGTGGCAGGCACCTGTAGTCCCAGCTACTTGGGAGACTGAGGCAGGAGAATGGCATGAACCCAGGAGGTGGAGCTTGCAGTGAGCAGAGATCACGCCACTGAACTCCAGCCCAGCCTGGGTGACAGAGCAAGACCCTATCTCAAAACAAAAACAAAAAACAAAAAAACAATCAAGCAAACTATAGTCAAATATAGGAAATGCTGCATACTTAAACTGTCTCCACTACCTCCCGGATTCACAATGCACATTGGCTTAATAAGGCTCTGAGAAAACTTGTAGTAAGTAAACCATTTTTTTTTTTTTTTACTTCACTATTTTCCAAACTTATATACCCATGGGTCCCCTGGCACATAATAACGATTAACATCCTTCAGGATTTATGATCTATAGAACACATTTTGGGAAACACTGGTGTAATGGACATATATGATGAAAGGAAGTAAATCACTAATTAGACACCTCTTTACATTGCAGTTTCTTCATCGATGCAATGGAGATAAAATAGGACCTATCCATCTCAAAGGGTAGCTTTGAGAAGAAAAGGAAATAGAGGTCAAAACCTTTTGACAATGCAAGTGTTTCAGATACTTTCATTCATTTATTTTTTCACTTAACAAATATTTATGAGTGCCCACTCTGTCCCAGGCCTGTGCCATGTATCGGGGCTACAGCAGTGAGAAAAGCTCTTACTTTCATTGAGCCAAAAATCCATCCGAGTGAATTAAGGATTCAGATTTATAGACCACAAATGTAGGCAGTGATTCCCAAGAGGTAAAACATTGCTAAAGGAGTCCTATCAGTATTATTTTAATTCAAAATGATTTATTTAACTAGCAGAATGCTTTCTCAAAACCATAAGGGAGCAGGAGTACCTACTGAGTAATAATAATCTTAAATTTTACACAGAACTTACCGATGTCATCTAACTGATGGTGTGCTGGCAAGCTAGCCCCTGTTGTATAGTATTTGCAAATATCTGTAGTGTAAATATTCTCACCATGGCCAATTAATTTCAAGCTATCAATATGATGTCACTGGATGTGAGGATGAGAATATTGGCAAAATCAGAAAAAAGGCGCACTATTGGTCATTGTGAGCCAGTACAAACCAACTGCAGTACATCATGACATGGACCATTCTAAACATTTCACATAAAATAAATCATAACTACCCTATAAGAGAGTAACTAGTATCTTCCCTATTTTACAGATGAGGAAATTGAAGCTCAAAAAGATTACATAACTCTTCCAAACCAAGCAACTAGAAAAGGAGGTGATATGGTTTGGCTGTGTCCCCACCCAAATCTCATCTTGAATTCCCACATGTTGTGTGTGGAAGGGACCCGATGGGAGATAGCTGAATCATGGGGGTGGTTTTCCCCATACTATTCTCATGGTAGTGAATAAGTCTCACAAGATCTGATGGTTTCATAAGGGGAAATCCATTTTGCTTGGCTCTCATTCTCTTTGTCTGCTGCCATCCATGTAAGATATGACTTGCTCCTCCTTGCCTTCCACCATGATTGTGAGGCTTCCCCAGTGATGTGGAACTGTAAGTACAATTAAAACCCTTTATTTTGTAAATTACCCTGTCTTGGGTATGGCTTCATCAACAGCATGAAAACAGACTAATATAGGAGGCTAGCATTTGTACTTAGAGACATATGACTCTAGAGACCTATCCTCAGACACTATGGCCCTTTACTAAGCTTGCCACTGGCAAGCTGTGAGGTAATCCCAAAGGTGAGTGTCAGCCAAATCCACCTCATTCACTTATTCATTCAATAAGCAACCAAGAATACTCAAGGATAGTGAATATGCTTTGGATGAGATGCTTACAATTGCTTCACTGGGGTGAAAATATTCTATTTGGAGGGTAAAATAAACTCAATATTTGGATTTGGCTCACACACTCCTCTGTGACAGAGCTTCATTTTCATAGGACAGCCACAACAAAATTCCCCTATTTTGGCATTCCAAAGAAACTGACATTTGGCCACACTGCTAAAATCGATAGGCTGAGAAATTATGATAGAAGTTCAGATGGGCACATGGATATGTGTATGTAGTTTCTGCTGTCTGAATGGTGTGAAAATTGCCCTAGATTAAGCTAAGGTTATTCTAGCCAGTCTTAAATTGACTAAGATTGTATATCGGTTTGCTAGGGCTAGACAATAAATAACAGACATTTATTGTCTCAGAGTTCTGGAAGCTTGCCAAGATGTCGGCAGGCTTGATCCCTTCTCAGAGCTGTGAGAGAGAATCTACTCCAAACCTCATTCCTAGCTTCTGGTGATTTGCTGGCAATCTTTGCCATTTATTTGTTTATAGAGGCATCACCTGGATCCATGCCTTCGTCTACACAGAGCATTCTGTGTGTGTGTGTGTGTGTGTGCCTTTGTGTCGCAATTTCCCCTTTTATAAGAAGAGCAATCATATTGGATTAGAGACCACTTTAATGACCTCATCTTAACTCTTAATAATTACATCTGCAATGACCCTTTTTCCAAGTAAAGTCACATTCTGAAGTACCTTGGGTTAGTGCCTCAACATAAGAATTTTAGAGGAAGGAGGGGAATACAATACAAGACAGATCTGTCTGCAAACGCAAAACTCAAAATAACGATGCTTTAAAAAATAATGCAAATAAAATTTATTTATCTCTATAAACAAAGTCTAAAAGTGAGTCCTACTAGACTAATAGGCTAATATGGCAACTCTGTTCCACATAATCCTATCACCCTACTATCCAGGCAAGTAGTCCTTGTCCTCAGGATTCAAAATGTGAGCATCCATGTTCCAGGCAGTGGATTAAAGGAAGGGATAGGAAAAAGGGGTACACCAGCTGTCTCTTAAAGAAGGCTCCTGCAATCTACACATCATCATTTACTTATATGCCATTACCTGAACTTAGTAAAGTGGCCACATTTTTCTTTAAGAGAGACTGGGAAATACTATGCTAATTCCATGCAGGTGTGTGCCCAGATAAATGTTCTGTTATTTAGAGGAATGGGTCAATAGATATTGGCAGTCAACCAGCAATCTCTACCACAGTGAATAAGAAAAAATACAAAATTACATTACCTGTGTATAGAGGGCCAGCTCTAAAGGGGGAGGCCATTTCTAACGTCAGTTACCTCACCTAACAGGGAATGTTTGAGTCTTAGAACAGAAGCATTTCCTGGGAGAGGGGGCTTTCACTAAAAGACAGAGAGGACTTGGCCCAGTCTGGTCTCTGAAAGGCACAACTGTCCACAATGGCTTGCAAGAAGTGAACTGTTAAGTAGAAAGACCAGTCTTAAGGAAGTAGGGTAGAAACTAGTTAATGACATATTTTAGGTAAGATCTTCTTTTTCTTTCTGGAAATCCATGGGGAATGGAATCACATTTGAAAGTTCGTAGAGAGCAAGCACATTTTTAAACTAAGCTAAATTATTCAGTTTTATGGCACTCTGTATGTTTATTTCTCTTTTTCTTCACTAATTTCCTACAGCTTCTTTTTGAACCTGTTATTCCTTTTTAGGTGTGAGCAAGTTATTGAGTCAAGGGATTTTGCTCACACTTAGTTAAGAATATTTAAATGATGAAACAGAGTCCATCAAGGCCAACATCATAGGGATAGTGGTAATTATTATACTCTAATTGCAGATTTGATACTGCATGGTCCATTACCCCCTTCTTTCCTCCTAGTGGAACTTCCTGTTGAGTGAACTTTGGAAGTTTGAAATGTGTGTGGGTGTTTTATTAAAGAGGGCCACTTTACCTGACTGTGAGCTAATAGCTTCCACAGTCTATTGCACACACGTTCACTCCCAGAGCTCTCTCTCTCCATTTCTCCTCTGACCCTCTGCTCAATGGTTAACTTCAGTAGCTGCTTGTCCATGGCTACCACTATGTTTAACCAAAAAGTGCTAGTTAGTAGCTTTCTCCCTGCCCTGATAATCTCAGAATTAACTCTTAAAAAGAAAGAAAGATACATGGAAATTTGCACAATTTCCGAAAATGTAACAATCAGCCCTTGCACTGAGGTATAGAAAAGCCCAGCATGCCAATGATAGCTGAACTAATAGATAACATTACAAAAAGATTTACTCTAGATTCTAGGAGTTGCATCAAAATCCACTCTGAAGTGGTTGGAGCCAAAATAGCCTTACAGATATATTAGAAGGATGAAGACTAGCTTCAGGTAGCTTTGATGGTTAATTTTATGTGTCAACGTGACTGGGCTAAGGGATGCCCAGATAGCTGGTAAAGCATTATTGCTGGGTACGTCAATGAGGGTGTTTCCAGAAGACAATAGCATTCAAATTGGTGGCCTGGGTAAAGAAAATCACCCTTACCATTATGGGTGGGCATCATCCCATCTGCTAAAGGCTTATTAAAACCAAAAGACAGAGGAAGGAAAAATTTGTTCTCTGGTTAAGCTGGGCCATCCTTCTTCTCCCACCCTTAGATATTACCCACTGTCTCTCCTCAGTTCTTAGATCTTCAAACTCAGGTCAGGACTTACACCATTGACTCCCTGGTGTTCAGACCTTTGGGGTTTGACTGGAACTATTCCACTGGCCTTCCTGGGCTTCCAGCTTGCAGTTGGAAGATCTCGGGACTTCTCAGCCTTTATAATCACAAATGCCAATCCTTCATAATAAATCTCTTTTTATGTATCTATATAAATTCTATTGGTTCTGTTTCTCTGGAGAACCCTGACTAATACAGTGTCCATAAAAGAGTGTCTGAATGGTGGCTTAGTGTGTTTTGTGCTGCTATAAAATACAACAGAGTACTAGGGAATAGGTAATTTATAATGAACATACATTTATTTCTCATAGTTCTGGAAATTGGGAAGTCCAATATCAAGGTGCTGACATTTTGTGATGCCTTCCTGTTACATGATCAAATGGTGGAAGGCAAGAGAGCAAGGGAGAGAGGGAGAGAGTGCCAATCTCACCCTTTATAATGGCCCCAATTTTCTTATCCATGAGAGTGGAGCTGTCATGTCCTAATCACCTCTGAAATGTCTCACTTCAAAACACTGTTACCATGGCAATTAAATTTCAACATGAGTTTTGAAGGGGACAAACATTCAAACCATAGCAGATGAAAATCTCCATCATCAGGAAAGCATAAAAGTGCTATCTCAAGAAGCTGAAAACTGGAGGACGAATGAAGGAACGAAGTAAAAACAAGAGATTCTCCTGCTACAATAGACCTTCCATTAACAATATGAAAATATCTTTCTGTCAAATGTTGGGTTTGTTTTCTTATCCCTCTAACATGAAAGTAGAAGTTGAGTCAATCTTCAGATAAGCTTACTTTTGAAGATCTAGAAACACAACAGTAGTTACTTTTTATCTCTTATAAAATGTGATTTTGAATTTTTACATTTTACTTTCACTGCTGTTAAGGAATTATGCAAATTGTTCAAAATGAAGCCTGATAGAATGTCAGTTCTTAGAATGGTGTTTTATACATGCAGAGTATTTAAATTTGATTATTATGAATAAATCATTTCCTTTTTCTTCGATTTTTTAGTTGGTATAAGTGTAGTATTTTGTTGCCTTTGTTGTTTAACAAGTTCACTGAAACAACTTAAATAGAAGTTTTATATCAGCAACTCAGTAATTGGAGACATTTTAAACAAAGGCATATGCCCAGATGTATATTTACTATGGTTGTAAGACAGACATAAAAGGAACTTGGTGTTTACCTAAATAACTTTCAGTTGGATTTTAGAAAACATCTTGCGACCTTCGGAACTCAAGTATTTCTTAAACACAAATTTGAAAGGCTTGTTGCAATTGGGATTTTATTCAAGTGAATGTAAAAACTCACTTGCAAAAATAGAGAAGTACTATTTTGAGTCATCTCTCCAACTTATGTATGAGTTAGAGACTTTCTTTTTCTATTACAAACTTTCTGCTCAGAAACGGATGCATCTAGTCCTATGAAATTCTGCTGTCTGAAGGAAAAGACCATGGACAGAGTGCTGGCACCGATGACGGCAGTCCAGGAAAGATAAGCAAAGAATGAGTTGAGAGCCTGAACCACAGGTTGTGCCTGGCTGGGCAGGAAACACATGAGTTTTCAGAACACAGACATCACAATACTAGATGTGTAGGAGACAGAGTTTGTTTGCCTCACTTTAATCTGACTACATAGAGCTGGACAAGGAATTTACAAAAACAAAATAATATGAAAAAGTCCATCCATCAGTTTAACACTAGATGGCACTGAATGACAATAATTTGGAAATAGGCCTTGGGTGTCATTAGTAATGACATTATGGATGTACTTGGGCTGCCCTGAGTCTTGATAGAGAAAAAGTATCACCACGTCTACCCTTGCCTCTTTTCACTGTTTTAGCTATAACCCAAACAAAATACAAAAGTCATTACACTCAATTTATCTAGTTTTCATGCTGGTACTGCTTTGTGTTGTGATCTTTCATATGTCTATACATCTGTTTGTAGGCTCTTTGAACACAGAGACAGCTGTTAATCCTTTTATTTGTCATTTTATCTACTTATTTAGTTGTTGGGATTCTCAATTCCTAGTCACATGAAGGGCTCTTAATACTGAAACATTTTTTCTTTAAAAAACTTTCTAAAAATTTTTAATAGCTTTTGAGGTACAAGTGGTTTTTGGTTCCATGAAGAAATTATATAGTAGTGAATTCTGAGGTTTTAGCACACCCATCACCTGAATAGTGCACACTGTACCCAATATGTAGATTTTGTTCCACAACCCCTTCTTATCCTCCCTCTTCCGAGTCTCTAAAGTTCATTATACAACTCTGCATGTCTTTGCATACTTATAGCTTAACTCCCACTTATAAATGAGAACACACAATATTTGGTTTTTCATTCCTGAGTTACTTCACTTAGAACAATGGCCTCCAGCTCCACTCAAGTTGCTGCAGAAGACATTATCTCATTCCTTTTATAGCTGGGTAGTATTCCACGGTGTATATATACCACATTTTCTTTATCCACTCATTGGTCGATGGGTACTTAGTTTAGTTTCATATCTTTGCAATTGTGAATTGGGCTGCAATAAACATACGGGTGCATGTGTCTTTATCATACAATAACTTCTTTTCCTTTGGGTAAATACATAGTAGTGGGATTGTTGGAAAGAATGGCAGTTCTACTGTTAGTTCTTTAAGGAATCTCCATACTGTTTTCCATAAAGGTTGTACTAATCTACATTCCCACCAGCAGTGTAAAAGCATTCTCCTTGCACAACATCCATGCCAACACTTGATTTTTGACTTTTTAATAATGATTATTATTGGGAGAGTAAGATGGTATCTCATTGTGGCTTTAACTTTCATTTCCCTGGTGATGAGTGATGTTCAGCATTTTTTCATATGTTTGCTGGCGATTTGTATATCTTCTTTTGAGAAATGTCTATTCATGTAATTTGCCCACTTTTTGATAGGATTATTATGGTTTTTTTTTTTTTTTGCCAATTTGTTTGAGTTCATTGTAGAATCTGGATATGAGTCCTTTGTTGAAACTTTCAAATATATATTTTATTAGTTGTTTGTCATAAGTGAAACAAGCATGGTGCATTTGTTTTCTACATGTATGTCTTATTCACTAAAACTGTATATTAAGTCTTATTAACTGTATAGTTAGCCTTATTCATTAAAACTGTATTCCTAGGGGAAACGAGTGTGGTATATTTTTATATTTTCAGGAAGCAGAGATTTAGAATCCTAGGAGATCAGAACTGAAATGGAACCTTATTAGTCACGAGGTCCAACTCCATTCCTTTCCAGACGGAGTAACTGAGGTCCAGAGAGATTTAGCAACTTGTCTGAGGTCACACAGCCCGTAAGTGACAGGGCTGGGAGTGGAACCAAGGTATTTTGGCCTGTTGGCCATGTGTCATTATTTCTTAAGCTGCCAGGCCCAAGGTGCAGAATGGAAAAAATAGGTCTTTCCAGGCTGGGATATGGAGCTGGGGGACCGTCCTGTCTCGGGTCATTTCCTCTCTCACGACCGCCTTTGGTAGCTTTGAAGCCCAGTAAGATAGGACAAAGGTTTCGCACAGGCTCTCTGCACACCGCAGTTAGAGGCAGGACAGTCTGACAAGGGACACGAAAGATGTGTTTTCTTTGAGCCGCTGAAAAAACCGCCCTCCAAAGGGTTGGGGGAGGTCTCTGGAGATCGCTGCCTGCAGGAAGAAAGAGGTGTCGCCAGTCCTACACTGAAAGGGAGAGGGCAGTTCCAGACTCTGCATCTCTGAAGCTGCGCACGCCCCTGCTGGTCACTGGTGGGCGGGGAGGTGGATGCGCCACGGACCCAGGAGAGGGCACCGAGAAACTAGCGTCCTGGCCCGCGCTTCGGTGCTGCGCGCCACCTGCCGGGGCCCCCTCGTGACACGGACACAGCCCTCCTTCCCAGAGCCCGAGGTCACCCCATCTAAGAGTGGCACAGGAACGGGGGCTCCCCAGTTCTCCGCGGAGCAGGGATCGCCGGAGTCCGGACTTCTCTGACTCCTGGAGACGACCTGTAAGCCTTGAGAGTTCGCGCGACAAGAAGCGCGACGGCAGTGACTTGAAGTTCGCTCGTACTGGGGAGTTCGGCGCGCTGTGAGGAGCTGAGCACCTGCACCAGGGACCTAGCTGGGTCAGCGCTGCTCTGCTTCTCTTTCCCCAGCTTGGCTAGGGATTACACAAACATAGATGCTTGCTCTTTGAAACTGTGGAGTCACGCTGGTCTGCTGCTCAAAATAAGAAGAAGATAACCAAAAAAACCAAGCAAAAAACTTTCCTAAGCTTAAGAAATCTGGAGGATTTAAGGGTCTTTGTAGGAACTCTTTTAAATCTCATATTATGCGCTTAATACCCAATCAGTATTTACGGGGTATATGCTGGGTGTCAGGAAGGCATTGGAATTACCATGGTGAAGAGGGCAGCATGCTTTTTTCCCTCATGGAGCTTAATGTTTAGAAGAAAAGATAGACTTGGGGAGTTGGTAGGGCGACGTGGGGCGGGGAGGTTTTCGGGATGGTTACATAATCAAATACTGTACTTAGAATGAAAATGGGTTGGTGTGCTGGAGCCCACTGGCACAGGTTCCCCAGAGGCAACTGAAATTTTCAGGAATTTTGCCAGCCGGTTGTTGGAAACAAACAACCATACTTAAAATCAGGTAAGGTAATTGTACTTACATCACTGCAATCAGCAAATGTCACAAACCTGGTCTTCCTCGAGAGCCCCTTTGTTAACCCTTTACAGCCTATCATTGGAGATAAGTGTCTGTACCCTCTGGCACGTTGCTGCCAAACTGGATGCAGTGAGTATACCTAACCGCCAGCTGGGTTAGAGAGGAAGGGAAGGGAGCAATGACATTTGGCACTAGTGTAGTACAGCCACCTACACTGGAGCTGCTTCCTCCTCTCCACTGGTTATCTGATGCTGGAGAGATTACTTCCTAGGCTACCTATGCTACTCAGGTGACTGGGTAGTGGTGGTGGGCACCCACATGTGGCATAGTGTCTCTCTCAAGCAGAAACGTTTAGACTACAGTGATCTGAGCATTCAAGCAAACTCCCCAATACACTTTCCCAAACTCACGACATAACCCTTCTCCGTCAGGATTTTGCCTGATTTGTGTACTTCCTACCCTATCACTAACTTCATGTTTTCTTTAAATAGACTTGTTTTATCCACACAAATGTTATTTTAAAGAATACTTAAAACCTTAACATTGATAAAAACCAATGTTGTTTGTAATAAATGTAAAGTGATTCTAAAAACAAATGCAGTGAAAACAAAACAATGCTATTAATTTCCAGCTCTGAGCTCCAGGTCTGCTCAAAGATTTAACGTTAATAGGTGTATAAACATACTGTCGTCACCCGGCAACATTTCTCTTGAGGTCATCAGAATAATTAAAATCAAATTTAAAAGGCAACATGTCCAGGCACGGTGGCTCACACCTGTAACCCCAGAACTTCGGGAGGCCGAGGTGGCAGATCATCTGAGGTCAGGAGTTCAAGGCCAGCCTGACCAACATGACCAAACCCCATCTCTACTAAAAATGCAAAAATAGCCGGGCACGGTAGCGGGTACTTGTAATTCCAGCTACTTGGGAGGCTGAGGCAGGAGAATCACTTGAACCTAGGAGGCAGAGGTTGCAGTGACCCTAGATCGTGCCACTGCACTCTAGCCTGGGTGACAACGCTAGACTCTGTCTCAAAAAATTAAAAGGAAACAAATCCATCAATGTGTGATTTGACATTTAATATCTTATCTGAATATCACTTAAATTATCTTGTTATAATGGGAATGATAATAACAATCATCATCATCATCCTGACATTTACCAAACACTTGGTATTCATGTGCCAGGCGCTACTGTAGGTAACTTCCGGTTTTCTGTAGTAATTGGATATTATTGGAGCTCTCCTTTGTTCAGACTCTGCCAGTTCTGTTGCAATTCTGCTTTCATCCTTTTCTACACGTGATGCTTCAACTGATTTTATTTCTATAGAACTTGAGGGCAAACACAATTCATCACTGTGATAGTTATCTTCCAATGAGCATAGAATTAATCCTCCTAATTAACTAGTAGACATTATTTCAAAACACATCTTCATTCTATTACTATTATAAGTGCAACAAAAAAATTTATTTTGCCAGAAATAAAAGTGAAAATAAATTAGCTTTCTGGGCTAACTGATTCATTCATTCAACAAATATTTACTGAGTGTCTATTATCAGGAGCAGGACATGGGCATAGAGGATGAACTTCCCTGATTAATGGCCCAGGCAGAGGGCTTGAAGTCCTCATCTCATCAGTGCATGGCCATACAAAATTATCCTATTGATATCATTAGTTATCTGAAAGAAAGTTTACATAAGAGCAGAAGGAGCATGAGGTGCTGAAGTTCATGATTGAGAGACTAGACTTCCAAAAGGAGAAGATAAATAAAAAGAAGTCCATTTTCTTCTTGTTCAGTATCTAATAGCACAGAGAAAGGCAAAAATCTTTGAGTGGCTTATTGGAGAGACAATGTATTCATGATCTATACGCAGTGGCCCTGCTCTGCTTTCTTGTGCAGACCAAGGCTGGCAGTGACGGGTAGAAGCTGGTCTGAGGACAAGGCAGGTGTAGCCTCTCTCGATGCAGAAAGGAGGAACTGGTAATGAGGATCATAATAAACAGCGACCCCAAGGCTGCCCCAGACCAGACCCAGGGCCCATTTGGGACCACAAGTGCTATCAGTAAATGAATTGACTAAAATAATGACATCTTCATCCACTTTTATTTTTTTCACTTTTCCAATTCAGTTTGTCTAGTCTTCTCCTGACAGATGGCCATCCAGTCACATTTACATGCAAAGTCTTAGAAAGATGCTCCAAATTAGTGGCAGTGAGCCGAGATCGCGCCATGCCATTGCACCCAGCAGCCTGGGCGACAGAGTGAGATTCCATCTTAAAAAAAAAAAAAGAAAAGAAAGAGAGAAAGAAAGAAAGAGAGAGAGAGAGAGAGAGAGAAAGAAAGAAAGAAAGAAAGAAGCTCCAAATTTTAACCTTACAACTGCTTCCTCTAAATCCTGCTCTAGCTGGCCTCACAGGGTTAGTGAAAATGTTTCTTTAGCTTTACAATTTAAAATTTTATTAGTGTATCCTATTATTTTATTCTTTCTCTCTTCTTTATATACATGCTAATTTCCCCAAATATTATTTAATGAAATATTCTATCTAGACCTTTCCACACTTTTATTGCCTTCTTATAATTACAATCCCACCTATTAATGTGTCCTTTAAAAGGCTCAGAGCAGAGATGCAAGAGCTTTATGGCTATTCTCTAAATATACCTAGAGAGGACAGAGGGTAGTAATGTGCCTCATCATTATGAGTGTCAGAATAAAGACACTGAAAGAAATATAAGTGAGAATATAATATCCAGGAAAGCCAACAATTCATTGCAGAGGAACTCACGATAGGATGGAGCTGGGAATATTTTTGTGCCATCTCCGAACAGAAGCCAGTATGTTTCTTCTTTAGGGCATTTTATTTTTCTGTGGAACCTCTGTTCTACTTCAGAACGGCAATTTTAATGCGGAGTATGTTGTCATTTTCATTTCGTTAGGAGATGTCAAATTTGGTAATATGCCTATTATAGTATTTGAATATGTGGCAAATGATAAACTAAAACCAATTTTATTTTTTCTTAATTCTAACCCTGAAAACCATTCTGTGAACTTTTTCTATTCTAGCCTGTTTTAGAGAATAAAAAGTTCAGTATGAGAACTAAAGATTCTCACCAAATTTAAAGTTTCCCCTCTCCTAGCCTGGTTTGCCTCCAGCTTAGAAGGCTGCAGTATAGAGGGGATAGGTTATAATTTGACCCTTTTGTCTTTCCCCACCAATCCCTCCTTCCACACTCAGTGTGCTGCCCCTGGCTCCTACAGAAGGGGAAAGGAGAAGTCTTACTTGAGCAGGACAGCTCTAATCTAACACGGATACTGCTTGGGTATGAGAGATATCTAAAGCTGGCTCTCTTGGGAGACAGTTTTGTGAGTGCAATTGGAGATTACAGTCCCCTGGTATGGCCTATGTCTCCTCTGCTGGTCTCTTGCAACTCCCCACTCTTACCTTTTATATCCAATATTATATATCGAGGCTTTGGGGGCTTAGGCTGCCTCATCCCTAGCTGAAAGTCCTTTGGGAGGGCTCTTTACAAGATAGGGAGTGACTACTTCCCTCCTGTATGGTCTAAATGTGGCCTATGGAAGTGTATACGCTTGCCCATCACTGGAGCAGAGGCCGCTTGCCTCCTACTCTGCCCTCCATGACTTCAGAAGTATAATTTAAAGCAGTGGTACTCAATCAAAGTCTGTACACTGTACAAGAGTTAAAACTGAACCAGAACAGAAACAGAAACTGTGAAGGGTCATCACTTAACTGTTCTCTAGAATTTTCAGAAGAACTGGCCTATTTATTGCTTGTCACTGTGCATGCACTTATTCATAGAAGTAGTTATAAGATTATAAGATACTCTCACAATGTGTGATGTCCCTTCATGCCAGGTCAATTCTCACTAAGGGACCTTTGCTAGTTCTTAAAGTACCTCCTTACTTGGCATTTCTGGAAGACCACTCAGCATCACATCTGAAAGTAGCAAGATTAGTCAGCATCATGTATGAACACAGATTAGTCAGAAGCAAAAAAAAAAAAAAAGCATTTCTTGGGCACTTGTTTCGAAAGCAGAGGGTTTAACCACCAATCACAGTTGCATTCTGAAAGACACTGTAATAAAAAGTAGGGCACAGTCACTCCTAGCTAGCCAGTCGGCAATGCAGGGGCCCCTAAGCATGCTAATTATGGTGAGGGTACAAAGGAGCTGCAAGGCTCAGCCTCATTAGTCAAGTTGCTCACACTTCAACTGGGGAGGTGATATTTGTTTCAATTTAACTAAACTTAAGAGGTTCAGTGAAATAAATTGTATTTCATGAACTTTGGGGGGCACTGAGAATTGTTCTCATTCCTTATTTTATAAATCTAGTCATTATGAACTTCACACTTGGTTCAGATGTTACTGGGTAATCAACAGACAGTGAATGGTAGAAGAAAATGGATCTGGCAATGTCATATGGCAGTAGTTGCACAATATGATATATAAGGAAATGTATTACATTATAGTGAAAAGAAATCACAGTGAAATGCCGCTGAAATCACAGGATTGATTTTGAGGGCTTTTTTTTTTTTTTTTTTTCTGATTTTTTTTTTTTTTTGAGACAGGGTCTTGCTCTGTCACACAAGCTGGAGTGCAATGGTACAACCAGGGCTCACTGCAGCCTTGACCTCCTGGGATCAACTGATCCTCCTGCCTCACCCTCACAAACAGCGGGGATCATAGGTGTAAACCAGCATGCCCAGCTAACTTTTTAATTATTTGTAGAGATGGGGTCTCACTATGTTGCTCAGTCTGGTCTCGAACTGCTGGGCTCAAGCCATCCTCCCACCTCAGACTACCAAAGTGCTGGGGTTACAGGCATGCACCATCATGTCCAGCCTGATAGATTTGGGGAGAAATATGTAATGGAGCAATGAAATATAAACATGAGGAAGGGGTTGGGCAAGGCTAAACTCCATAGAAGCTGGGGTAAACACAACTTGTTTCACAGAGATGGTTCTTATAACTTTGGCTCTCTTGGAAGCAGATGGCTTATGTCTGATTCCAGTCTGTGGTAGCAAGACTCCCGTTTACGTTGAGCAAATGGGAAATTGCAGCCAAGGCAGGCACTGTTAAGACTCAGCAATCTGCTGTACATCAAACTACACACTATAGATGGCAATGCTTCCTGAATTTACGGATTAATACTTCAGAGCTTTAAACAGTAAATAGCTAGAGCTGTTGATCTCAACATGGTGTACTTGAAAATTAAGACAAAATGAAGGAAATAATATACTGTTATAGTAAAGGCTCTGAGTATAATGTTTATCATACAACATTCCTTTCCTTAGAAAATGTGGGAAACTGTGTTGTGTGAGCTTATAAAATAACAGAAGATGTTTGTTTTGTGAGGAAAAGCTAAGTGCACTCTTTCCTTTCCACCATGTATCACTTGGTGCAATTATGTGTCAAGTGAGTCAATAACTGAATTGAAAGTAAGAATCTTCCCTAAGGTTTCCCATACATGTATTTTTTCAGAGATTCATTTTTGTTTGTCCAAAATGAGGAATTTGTCTTTATTCAGAAATGTGATCATCAAACACTTGTCCTGAACCTGGGCTCTGAGTACTCCTTGGGGGAAGCCGTCAATCTCTTTGTTAGAGAATCCTTTGGGAGGCAAAAGCTAGAAGTGATCGCAAAGAGGTCCTGGGATTTGTTCAGGGATGAGCAAATAGGAAGTGACCAGGAATCCCTTCCTTACACCTTATACAAAAATTAATTCAAGATGGATTAGAGACTTAAATGTTAGACCTAAAACCATAAAAACCCTAGAAGAAAACCTAGGCAATCCATTCAAGACATAGGCATGGGCAAGGACTTCGTGTCTAAAACACCAAAAGCAATGGCAACAAAAGCCAAAATTGACAAATGGGATCTAATTAAACTAAAGAGCTTCTGCACAGCAAAAGAAACTACCATCAGAGTGAACAGGCAACTTACAGAATGGGAGAAAATTTTTGCAATCTACTCATCTGACAAAGGGCTAACATCCAGAACCTACCAAGAATTCAAACAAATTTACAAGAAAAAAAAACCCAATCCCACCAAAAAGTGGGCAAAGGATATGAACAGACACTTCTCAAAAGAAGACATTTATGCAGCCAACAGATACATGAAAAAATGCTCATCATCACTGGCCATCAGAGAAATGCAAATCAAAACCACAATGAGATACTATCTCACACCAGTTAGAACGGTGATCATTAAAAAGTCAGGAAACAACAACAGGTGCTGGAGAGGATGTGGAGAAATAGGAACATTTTTACACTGTTGGTGGGACTATAAATTAGTTCAACCATTGTGGAAGACAGTGTGGCGATTCCTCAAGGATCTAGAACTAGAAATATCATTTGATGCAGCCATCCCATTACTGGTGTATACCCAAAGGATTATAAATCATGCTGCTATAAAGACACATGCACACGTATGTTTATTGTGGCACTATTCACAATAGCAAAGACTTGAAACCAATCCAAATGTCCATCAATGACAGACTGGATTAAGAAAATGTGGCACATATACACCATGGAATACTATGCAACCATAAAAAAGGATGAGTTTGTGTCCTTTGTAGGGACATGGATGCAGCTGGAAACCATCATTCTCAGCAAACTATCGCAAGAACAGAAAACCAAACACCGCATGTTCTCATTCATAGGTGGGAATTGAACAATGAGAACACTTGGACACAGGAAGGGGAACATCACACACCGGGGCCTGTTGTGGGGTGGGGGGAGCAGGGAGGGATAGCATTAGGAGATATAACTAATGTAGATGACGAGTTAATGGGTGCAGCACACCAACATGGCATGTGTATACATATGTAACAAACGTGCACATTGTGCACATGTACTCTAGAACTTAAAGTATAATAACAATAATAATAATAATAATAATAATCATAAAAGGAAGTGACCAGGACAGCACTAGCACCCTGGGCTTCTGAACCTAGACTCAGGGTTATGTCTAATCCAGCCATGTAAAACATTGACAGTCCCTGACTTCTTTACAGACCTACTCATAGATCCATATCAATCTCAGATATTCTCTCTTATCTATCTAATATCTGAAACCATTTGCATGTGTAAACCAAGCCTACAAATATTTAATGTAAAGGAATAAACGAAAGACCATTCACACGTATGCATTTTTTTCTGGAAGCCTCAGTGAGGTGGCCCAAGTTATCCAAACGCATTCTTTCAATATAGCCTAATATCAATTTAGTTCTTAGTATTTGAGTGCTTGCACAAAGAAAATATGTTGCTTGTCATCAAAGCACAAACAGCATAAGATTAACTAAAGCATAATTTTTAAGAACCCTGCAGCTCCTCCTATAATTGCATTTAGCATGTCTGCTTACTATCAGTATAACTTTAGGCTACTTAACCTTCATGACACTGTACTGTGGTTTAAATGATAGTATCCTCTCCAAAATTCATGTTGAAACTTAATGGCCAATGCAACAGTATTAAAAGTTGGGGCCTGTGGGAGGTAGTAAAGTCATGAGGACTCCAGGCTTATGAATTGTATTAGCATCCTTATAAAAGGTTGAAAGGAGCACGTTCTTGCTTTTCTGCCTTCCACCATGTAAGAACACAGCAATAGACACCATCTTGGAAGCAGAGAACAGCCCTCACCAGACACCAGTGCTGGCACAGAGATCTTGGACTTTCTGCCCTCCAGAACTGTAAAAAATAAATTTCTCTTTTATAAATTATTCAGTCTCAGGTGGTTTGCTATAGCAGCACAAATGAACTAAGACAATGCAGTTACCTCTTCTGTGACAAGAAAATCAGATTCATTCCTTGTTGGGCATGCAGAATCCTGCATTCCATCCTTAGAAAATCAACAGTCACACGTGTGGCCAGGAACTTGTATCTTTGGAAAACTTCTCACGTGATTTAAATGCACAGACAGACATAAGAACCACTGATTACAATAACTCCAAGAAAAAAAACTCTTATAAATGGGAAATAAAAGGCATATTTGTATTTGACATTAGTTAACCCAAACCAGGCATGGACCCAGGAGAATACTATTTTAATTCAATAAAGGTTTAAATTTATTGAGTATAATTTCATAGACTGAAATGAATAGGGGAGAAAAAGCAGCAAGCTCCTTGGCTGCTGAAGGAATTTTCTCAGCCAATTTTTGTAAAGGGCTTAAAGCAGTATTTGGTACATAGTATTAAGTCAATCAAGTAAATAATAAATATTAGCAATTATTTTTAGTATTGAATAAAAACAGTATTGATTAATTTAGGACAATTGTAAATGATCTTTAAAGTGGGGAGTAAGCAGCTCTTTAAGTGAGTAAAATCCCTTTAGATATTATATGTAAGTATTGAAACACATTAAAATATTGATGTATATTAATAATGAAACTGCAGTATGTTAACTTCTTACATTTTCCCACCAAGCAATATTGGATAGTCCTCTTCTTACTCTCACTGAATTTTTTCTTTTCAGAACGAATGCCAAAAATTATCTAGAAAAGGCATGTCATTCAAAGACACTTGAGCTGGAAAAATCCTTTAGATAATAGACTTCATCTTCGGGATTAATGTTAGAAGAGGATTTTGAAACATATTCTAATTAAACACATATATCTATAATAAAATCTTAATTTGTCTTTGGCTGGCACATGTTTATGATACACAATGTATCTGAAACATACATGGTTTAAAGGTGTAGAACATTTGGTTTTAATTGCTTCCTTTCCCTAACTGACCATTTCATTTGCTTTTCAGGGAGTTCTTGGTCCTTCTTCATAAGCTTTTGCAACTTGAGGGTGTCAGCACATCTCTTCCTTGCTCTTAGCTGGGACAGTGTGACACGTCTTAGCAGATATAAAATGACTATGTAAACTTGAGTGATGTCAGTCCTGTGCTGGGCCATTAATGCAAGACCACTACATGAACTGCTCAATTCTTTTAACTCTTTCTTTTCCCCAAGTTCTCCCTTAGTCAGTGAGTACACCAGCCACTATTAAAACATGATTATAAATCATGGTTGTGTGCTTGTTGACCCTCTTACAACACCAAAAAAAAAAAAAAAAAGAAAAAAGGAAAAGAAAAACACAAATTGAGCTCAGAGGGCTCAGCGCTAACTCAGACAGCACTTCTGCTGTTGATGAATCTTTATGGAAGCCTTATCTTATATTTTTAACAGCAAAGCTCAGGCTCTGTTTTACTGAAGCTGTTTATATATCTAATCAGAGTAGATCAGGAAATGTGGTTGACAGCACAGGGCTGCCTCAGAAACATAATATTTGCTGGCCAGCATTAAGGGGGCCTTTCAGCCTGGAGGCATGATCAATGAAGTGTGCCTGAGGCTCTGTTTAGATTAAAGGAAATAACACATTGGTGGCCACATTCATCCTGAGCAAATCATTTTCCCTCACGTGGGCTGCAGTGAAAAGCTTTCCAATAAAACCGATGACAGGATTAAACACAACCAACTCTTCACATGCCTTTCCCGTGGCTGTTGGCCACAGGCTGGGAGAAGCACGGACTCCAGCTTGACTGGAAGGAAGATGGCCCAGAAAGAAAGGGCAGCCTGTGCTCTGCCCAATCGCTCACCAGCTGTGTGGCCTTCGGCAAACGTGTACCTCTCACAGCCTCTGTTCCATCACTTTTAAACTGGTGGTGTGTTAAGGTTCTTCAGAGAAACAGAACCAAGAGGAAACATGTATATATGTATATGCATACACACCGCATACACACACACACATATACATATAGAGGAGGAAAAGAGAAAGATTTATTTTAAGAAAAATTGGAGCATGCAATTTTGAGGTGTAGCAGATCTGAAATCTGCAAGGGGGGCCTGCAGCCTGGAGACTCGGGGAAGAGCCGATGTTGCAAATGCATGCTGGACAAAGAATTCCCTCTTCCTCAGGAGGGGACCTCAGTCTTTTTCTCTTACAGTCTTCAATTTATTGGATAAGACTCACCCACATTCTGGAGGGTAACCTGCTTTACTCAAAGTCTGTTAATTTAAATGTTAATCACATCTAAAACATACCTTCATAGCAATGTACAGACTGGTGTTTGACCAAAACTGAGTACCAAGGGTATGATACCGTAACCATTTCAGGAGGTTATAATAATACTTCACTTAGAGAGCTTTGGGGGGAAATTAAGCACTAATATCTACAAAACATTTTGCATGGCACATGGCACAAAATAAAGATTCACTAACTGCCCCTGTACTCTGAGATTTTAGGTGGATTTGACTAACGATTTAAGATTAAATTCTAAAATATTGGAAAACATGAGTCACTATTGGGTATAATTCAGTGTTACCATTTGACAGCATCTGCTTCAGATTCCTTTGCAGACATATTGTGTTGAACCTCCACCAGTAAGCTTCATGTGTCCCTGAAAACTGAGGGGCTACATATTTGTAGCAGGGGTGTATTTGTAGACTTAGAGAATTTTTAAAGGCTTACCTTCTGCTCTTGAGAAACAAAAACCTTTGTGAGTACAGTAAGCTTTTCATGGATGTTTCCACACTGTGTGGCCCTAGCAATTTTGGAACGTGGAGGAGTAAGGTAAGAGCTCATTTAATACTGTCTCATGAAGTGCCTGCCCCAGAGTTGGAAAAGGGAGTTTAAGAATGTGGCTTCCATGTATGTCTTTCTCTCCATGGCATAAAATATGACTTCGAAGAAAACTTCATTGTTTCCATTTCAAGGTCTTTTTGTGAGGGGAGAAACTGGGCAGTCACTAGTGGAATGCTACCTTTCCAAGATTTATTAGGAGTCTTGAAGTCTCAGTAAACTAGGAAGGTAGCCTTTGTATCCTACAGCACTCAAGACTGATTTAATTCCATGTCAGTTCTGGAACTGCAAGCACAATATGAACTGCAACTTTATAAATTGCTCCTTAGAGCGGCTGACCTTGCAGG
Source organism: Mandrillus leucophaeus (assembly GCF_000951045.1). Classification (NCBI taxonomy): domain Eukaryota; kingdom Metazoa; phylum Chordata; class Mammalia; order Primates; family Cercopithecidae; genus Mandrillus; species Mandrillus leucophaeus. The sequence goes on from NW_012106653.1 coordinate 1,004,606, forward strand.
TGGGAGAGTCAAAAAGGGTGGAAAAGTAGAGGAAGCTGGAAGGTTGAGAATTGGTACACCCAGCAGCTACATTTCACCAAAGCACATGGAGTTCTCATCTGTCCCCAATTTCACCCAAAACATCCCTTCTTTCCCTTGTGTTTGTTTCCTGCCTAAAATAGCAATTTTTTTTTTCCCCCAGAAGGGTGTCAAATGAGGTAGTGAGGGAGAAACTTGATTATGCTACCATAGTGTGCAGGTTTTTTTAAATTTTCCAAGATTATTTCACCAAAACTCTGCCCAAGAGAAACTCAGAATAAACTAAGTAAAGCCTAATTTATGTCTCCTCTCACAATAGAATTCCTGATAGAAACGTTAAAACAAACTGATGTCACTAAGAAAACAAAGTTAATACTCAGAAGCACTGAATTCTTACAGGAGCTAGAAAATATGATGTGGTTTCATAGCATCTATTAAGTCATGTTTTAAAATGAGCAAGTAACAATGTTATTGGAAGGAAACCACAGACCATCAGGATAAATCTCCTCACAGCCTATTAGTTCCCTTGCAATGGAGTGTTGTCTATGGGGTGGTGGAATCCTATTCTCTTTTGTCATTTAATATTATTCCAGACCAAGCATTTGTGGACAATGTTACCTTAGTGATAGGATTTCCATGTCTCAGAATGAATATATGCAATTAATTCTAAAAAAATAAATTTGTGAGGGGAAGAAATGTAATCAAAATTAAAATTAAAAATCAAAATAATAAATACATTAGCACAGGTTGTCAGTTGTGATTTTCAGATTTGATATACATCCTCTTAGTATTTTACATTCATTATATCTAATTCATCAATTAAAACTGATCTATAGCCATGTGATCTCAATATCCTGTGACAGATATGCTCTTTGCACTTATCATATTTCAGATATTTCGACAGATGGCTGGGCTGTAATATTGTATACTTACATTTGCCCTAGTCAATATTGGTCTCTACATTCTGCTATGTTGGGTGTTTTACCAATTAGAAAGTACAGAGAAGTAGAATCATAGCTATGCATTTACAAAGTTCAAATTTAACAACATATACACCATTATAAAGAGAATACCTTGACTATATCTAACTGCTGATTTATACTCACATTCCACTCCCACCCCACTATATTTCCCTAGGAGGCCAGGTAGAGGTTAATCTGTTCCAAATCCACACTACTCATGTGGTTTGTGCCCCTTGCTTCTCCCTGAAATAAAGGAATTATCCTTGTGTGGCATCTGTCATCTGAAATCAAACATAGAAGTCCCACAATAAATGCATTTATTGTCCCAAACTTTAAAGCAGAAATGTGAGGTTCAGTCTTTCAGTCTGGATCTAGTGTCATTCATCCAACAGGCATTTCCAACCCCTCTCTCAGCCTCATGCAATTATATCACAGTTAGGTAGAATTTAGACGTCTTGGGCATTTGAAGAAAACACCCAGGCTTTACATTTGCTTCACGATTAAAAGTGAGAATAGCTATAGAGTGTGTTCAACTACTGAAGAGATGCTGTGTGGATTAGGAGCAGGAGTGAAGAATTAAAAATATGTATTCATCTAGCTCTAAAAGAGTACCATCACTCCTGCTTGCACAAGATTGTGAATGCACTAAATGCCACTGAATTTTTGTCTTTAAAACAGTTACTTTTAGGTTACTCAAATTTCACAATTTTTTAAAATGTATTTATCCACAGAGTTGTTATTAAGTGATCTAAATGTCTAGAAACAACCCCTCTCTCCCTTCTTCCTTCTCTCTTTTTTTTTTTTTTGTTACTATTTTTAGCAACCAGGTATTGATCACATTGGCCAGGTTTGCCTTGGTCCCGCTGTGAGGTAGATGAAGCATGTCTGATGGCCTCTTCAGTCCCATCTGTCCTCTCTTTTGTTCCATCAGGTTCCCAAACACCCCCAGTGTTACCTTGCTAGTTGGTACCTCCAGGCCCAGAGAACTGAGCCTAGTAAACATATTTGGAGGTAGAGGGTTCATGTTTTACTACCGAATGTTGGAGTTTGGTTCAGCCATTTATTCACCAAACATGTATTGAGCACCTATGGTATGCCAGGCACAGTGATGCATGATGCCGTCCTGACAGTGACCCAGAAGAGTAAGAGGGCACCCCTGCTCCCCAGCAGCTTGGTATAGTGGTCTTGGTGTTGGTTAAAAACAATTTTACCAAAATATGGTCCTGCTGTAAGAGACATGCTGTCAGAGCACAGAAGAGACAATCAGGGAAGGCCTCACAGAGGTGATAGCACTTGAGATGAATATTCATTGGTAAGAAGACTTTTTCTAGCCTAAATAGAAGAAAATTATATCCAGGAAGAGATGGCCATAAAGTTGTGAAAGGGCCAGAACTGTTCTGGGAAAGGTGAAAACTTAGTGCAGCTGAAGCTACGAAGATGTGACAGCAGTGGCTGCGGGGATGAGGGAGACAGCACAGTGCGTAGGAGCAGCCTTGCAGGAGCTGAAGTGTGATCCTCAGAGGCACCAGGAAATGGCTGGAGGGGTGCAGAAGGAGGACAGAATTTGGAAGGAATTTGTGATCAGTTGGATGTGGGGGCTGGTAAGTGAGAGAGTGGGACTGAGGATACACACATTTCTAGCTAGAGCAGCTAGGTGGGTAATTTCGCTGTTGCACTAAGTAATTGCTTAAAGTAATAGAAAGATCCAGAATGGCAAATAGCAGATGCTGTGGCAACTGAATGGGAAAGAGGTCGGAAGCAAGAAAGTCTCTCCTGACGTTATTGAAAGCCTCCTTTCAAATAAACGACAACTGTGTCTACTCAGGAAGCCACTCCGACATTATGGAAAAGAAGAATTCGAACTCCACAAGCTGAGTTAATTTTGAAAGAAAATTTTGATAATAGTTACACACAATTTTCTATTGTCAGTTGTGTAATTTGCATTTACATAAACAAGCTTCGGTCTTTGACCCAGAGAAAGTTCATCTTCAATTAAACTTTAAAATATGTAATTTCATTTTTAGTTTGATAGAGGACTATTTTTCTTTTATCTGACAAGGACCTGAGAAAACAACAATCTGTTCAAAATATGAATAGCACAGGATATCCATCTAAAAAGTTCATTATAGGAGGTACTACATTTTTTTCTGGAATACTTTTTCTTCATAAAATCTAATGGGTCAAATATGCAATAAATTAATTGTTTCAATGTGAAATTCCATTTCCATCTAGGGCAAGTTACATACACTCATTCTTTTGTGTCCATTTGGTTACCTGTGAAAACAAAGCTCTTTCCACAGCCTGTGGTCAGCATCATCAGCCTCATGGTCACAAATGGTACCAGACAAGAGGCAAATTTCATATAAACTGACTTTCTCTTCTTGTTATATCTTAACAATATTTTTGTTGTAAGCATCTCATTTAAAAGTGGGAAGAAAAGTAACAGTACTACATAGAACCATAAATGAACCAAAACTGACCTCAATGAACTAATTTAACTGTATTTATTTATACAAGCTGTGCTACAAACAATCCTATTTAAGAGCCATATACAATTTAGTAAAGAATTTCTAGTTGTAAAAATAAGCAAACAAAAATATTTACATATATCACCATTTAAAAACTCAACTGTTATAAAAGTTGGTCATTTTAAATTAAAATGAGATAAAGAAATCTATTTTGTAAAAGAAATTGTAGTACTTAAACCACTTCCTCATATTGTATTTTATGTATTCATTAATAAAACTATTGTTGTTAAGGTGGTTCTTTATTATCAAGGATAGGATCAATATTTGATTATAACCTACTAAGTTAAAATTGGAACATTTGGACATTTGGAAATGGATTTGAAATTTTGTGCCCAATTTCCAGTTACGTATTGTTTTTTTCCCATGCATAAATAATTTTTAAAAGAGAAAATATAACACTAGCAAAATCCCAACCTAACACAATAGGGAAATTTGAAAAATCAGCTTTGATTTTTAGGAAGTTAATATGATTAAATAAAAGTTAAATTTCACTGCTTTAGGCTTTACTTAGTTGACCTTCTTGTCATTAAAAAGGAAGAAGGATTGAATGTCCTGTGCTGATTGCAAATAAAATGGAAACTTCTCATAGACCCATCGAAGTGTTGGAATTTTACCCACAGAATTTAGGTTTAAATACATAAAAGTTGACATAATAAGTAATTCCAGAAGAATTGATTTGGAAAGAATCTGAATCATTTTAATTTGAAGTCTTCCAGAAAAAAGAGCTTCCATGGTATTTTGGTATCAGTTTTCAGTCTCTAATGGTGTTTACTAGATTTATTGGACAATTTCTGATAATACGCCTTCACAGAAAATATGTTCTTTTCAAGATTTTAAGATTAACCTTGAAAATACATTAATGTACTAACAAAGAAAACATTTATTATCTTAATTCAGTGTTGTGAATGCCATAAGAAATAATTAATCAAGTATTTTAAAGACTCACTTTTTATATTATAAAAACTAATTAGTTTATTTTATAAACAATTGGGAACTTATATCGGGTGCTATTTGCTGTCAGATATCAATGGAAGATAAAGTTCTGTTGTTACAATAATAAATAAATAATTTATGTGTGTTTGTGTGTGTATAGATAAGTTTTTAAATTCTCTGAATGTTTATAGAGCTTTCCTTACATGCTTAGTGAGGTAGAAGGAAAGAAACTAGCATTAATTGAGCCTAATATGTCAGACCCTGTGATAGAACTTTACACCTATTTTCTCACTTAACCCGAAACCTAGGAGGGAGCTGCTATTACTCTCAATGGGTAGCGCTTAAGTGGGGATGTTGTCTTTAAAACTAATGTCTGCTGGACTTTGAAGCATATGCTTTTGCTTATTTTCTTAATTAAAATTGTTTCCATCATGCAGAAAAGTAAAGAAAATAATATAATGGACTCTATTTTGCTACCACCTCTCATTAGCAAATATTAGCACTTTACATTATTGGCTTCATGTTTTTTTATTTTTTTCAAGACCAAGAGTGTTTATTTCATTATAGGGAAAGTGATTGGTAAGAAAGCAATAGCAATGATTGTCTTTTCCCAATTATTGGGTGCCAGGATAGGATGCAAGTCTCTCCAGATTGCCTGAGACTAGCTATGGGTACAATCACAATGATTTTCTTGGATTGTGGCTTGGGGTTCCAGCCCAGGCTTTTGTTATGGAAAATGGTGGTGTACAGCTCTATCTCAAACTGGCATTTTAAATTTATTTTTAATAGACACAGCGTCTTGCTATGTTGCCCAAGCTGGTCTTGAACTCCTGGGCTCAAGTAGTCGTCCCACCTCAGCCTCCCAAAGTGCTGGGATTACAGGCATGAACCACCATGCCTGGACTCAAAATGGCATTTTAATAGGGAGAATGGAGTACATTAGTAGCCACTATGTCCCAGCCTATGACACAGACTTCATCTTTTAATAGTCATTTTCTATGCTTCTTTGAGAAATCAAATATCAAGGGTATAGCCAATTCCTACCCAGTCTTCACTACTCTCTTCTCTCAGTTCCCAGAGATACTACTTATACATTTATTACATATCCTTTCAAAACTCTTATCACAATTGTAACTTTTTCCCCTCAGCTTTTATTGTTTAGAGATTCATCACTATAACTGTAGTGTCTTATTAATCCATTTAGCTGCTATGTATCCCCTTTTATGAATATGTCCTATTTTGATTGACATTAAATTTGTTCTTAGTATTTTGCTAAATAAAAATATTGTATTGAACATTCTCACACATGTCTGTGTTCATGCGTGTAAACATTTCTCTAGGACAAACAGATGGTCCCTGATTTACAATGGTTTGACTTTGGATGTTTTTTTACTTTACGGCGGTATGAAAGCACCATCAGTAGAGACCACACTTCGAATTTTATATTTTGATATTTTCCTGAGCTAGCAATATATGGTATCATACTCACTCTTAACGCTGGACAGCCACAGCTGCAGCTCCCAGTAAGCCCTGTGATCACAAGGGTCAATAGCTGATACTGTACAGTGCACTGTGTTGCCCCATGAGTTTGCCCAACTGTAAACAAATGTAAGTGTTCTGAGCCCATTTATGGGAGGCTAGGTTAGGCTATGTTGCTCTGTAGATTAGGTGTATTAAGGGTATTTTCAGTTTATGATATTTTCAAGTTATCATGGGTTTATCGGGACATAACTCCATTGTAAGTCATGGAGCGTCTGTATATCTAAATTTTTTTTGTTAGTTCACAGGACATTAACTCTTTCTTGCAAAAGTGTTGACTTTAGTCATTGAGAATGTGCTTTAAGATGTAGAAGCGCTGGAATCCTGAAGGTAGATCACACAGAATGCTCATACTACCAAAGATAAAAAGAAAACAGAGGGGCCAGCTTCTTTGCTTCTTTGGTGTGCATGGGAGGAAGTTCAGCAAAGTTATCTTCCAAAAGAGTGAGAAGACACTTTTTGGGCATAGAGGCAAACCTCGGAAAGGCCAGCAGGATGAGGTTATGAGTCAGGCAATGGTCTTAAGGGCTACCTTGTCCAAAACGGCCTGGAGGCTCTGGGGGCTGAGGGGCCAGTAGGGACAAGTGAGAGCCAGGCTGTCCTTAGTAGGGCAGAAGTTTGCACTCGTAAGAGATGAATGGTAGCACAGGGCAGCAGGCAGAGAGATGGGCTGTTTCTCCAATCTGTCTTCTCTTCTCAATTCCTAGCACTGTGCCTGAGTTCAGCTTCTAATAGTCTATTCCCTTACTAAGGCAAGGTTTCGTGGCTGGTCATTGCCCCCTCCACATTTTGGCAAGATAGTTCCAAGAAATAGCTTTGCTTTGTAACTTCGCTGCCCAATACCATTCAGCAACTAACCATTACCACGTTCATCAGTTACAACTAGAGTTTAGTTTGATATTCAGAGGCTTTGAAAGTTTGGCTTTAGCCTACACTTCCAGGCATTGTTCCTTGTTATTCTGTTTATTTGTAATTAATATTTAAATTTTTATTTAAGTTGTATATCTCATTAACAATTTTTTTCATTTTCTTAAAGTTGCATATATGTTTTGAGAATCAAATAGTCCTAAAAGGTTTGTTACAAAAATAATAGTACTGTCTAGCCTCCAAGCTATGTACTTTTTCAATTTCAGTGGATTTTCCTAAATTACCCTCCGAAGTAGCTGTAGCAATTTATATTCCCACTATAGCAGTATATGAGTCTCCATTTCCCAACCCCTCATCAACATCTAGTGTTATCAGAACGTCTGCTAAACTTGTGATTGTGAAATTGTATCACATTGTTATTTTAACTTGCTGTTCCTTGTTACTAATAAAAGGGAACATATTTTAATACGTTTATTGGTCACTGAATTTAATATGTTTATTGGTCACTTTTTTTCTAATTGAGATGTAAGACTTTTAAAATACATTCCTTATATGAATTATTTCTTGCCTATTATACTCTATAACCTCCTATAAGTCTATGACTTATGCTTGTTTGTTCATGGTGGGATATTTTTTCATTAAAGTTTAAAAAATTATGATGTAAATTTTGTTAATCTATTCTTTTATGTTTTGTTGATTTTATGCTGTGCTCAAGAAATCATTCATTATCCTGATACTGTAAAAAGATTTAATTACACATATTTTTAGAAGTTTTAAAGTTTACTTTTCCAGTTAAGTCCTTTAAGCTATTTGAAGTTCATTTTTGTGTATGGTGTGAATTTGTGACTTAATTTTATTTTTCCCAGGTTTTAGCCAGTTTTCCTAAAAGTTTTAACTTAACTGTCCACCACTTTTTCTCTTAACTTATAATGCAATATTCCAACAAATTGTTAGTGCATTAATTTATTTGAATAGAGTTTCTAATGTTAACTCATCCTTGCATTCCTATGATAAACAATTGGTCCTGATACATTTTTTTAGTACACAGGTTGATTCAACATGCAAATGTTTTCTCTGAAATTTCTTCTGTAGTTAAAAGTAAGATTTTCATTATGATTTTTTTCATTGACTGAGGAATTATGTAGGAATGATTTTTAATGGTCCAAAAGCATTTGGAGGTTATCTCTGGTTAATTGTAACTCATGTAATTGCACTCTACCAAGAGAATATAGCCTGTCTTATTGTACAAAAATTATTATATATTTATTACTTACTTTGTGCTCTGGCATGTGAAGTGTATTTATGAATGTTACATTGGTCCCAACAGGACATTTTACTAATAGAAATCAGTGTGGTTATATGCCTATTTACACAGTGTATAGAAACGTATACACGTGTTTTCATGAGATGTCAAACCAGTGCACGTCACTTGTTATCCCAAAGCTCTGTAAATACAAATTGTTGAAAAACAAATTCCAAACACATACTGCTTTTATCTAGATGCTCAGTTCCTGATGCCAAGAGTGTAAAGTATTAAGAAAATGGTACAACTTGAAGAAAACACAATTTCCTAAGAGAGATAAATGGCTGTCATAGGTACTGTGCCAAACACTCACCAGAGTTCTAAGATTTGGTGTGGGTCTGCTGGAATCCACTGTCAGCGCTAGGGATTTTTCATATCTCTATTTTTTTTTCTTATTCAAAAACCACACCATAAGCATACTAAATATACTCTCTGTCATTTTAACTTTATGAGTCAAAAAAGAGCTCTTATCTTCTGAATAATAATGGCATAATAAATTCCATTTTTAAACCATGTAAAGACCACTTTATCAGAAAGCTGTTTTGTTATGTCCTTTACAAAATAGGCCTTGCCTTTGGAAAATGTCTTTGAATGGATGGACATTAGAAATCAGTCAAATTCAAATGTAACCTATTACTGAAAAATCAGTACAAATGGCCAGTAAAGTGATATTTTTTCATCCATCAGAAAGTCAAAACTAAGAAAGGTCAGTGATATCCAGTGTTAGTCAGTGTGTGGATAAATGGATGTACTTCCCCACTGTTGGTGGAAGGTGGTACTATAAAACCTTTGATAAAGATCATGTGCTTATTTTTGGCCGTGCATTGTCCACCCTGCTCTTTTTACCATCTATATGTCCAAATGCCTCTGGGGAATGTTCCCATTATCTGCGAGTAGAGCGGCAGCTCCTGGGAGGCTTTAAGGTATACTGGTTAAGGATATGGACTTTGCTGTCAGACCACTGTGAGTCTGACTTTGCCATTTCCTCTATCATCTTGGGAAAGTTACATAGCTTCCCAGAAACTCTTTCATCAGTTACTGCTATTTATGTGTAAAACCTTATTGTATTTGGTACAATGGGATAGCCACAAGAGGTCAGCTTTGGGTTGAAACTGAGAAAGAAACAAAATAAGGGGATCCAGGTGCAGAGATCAGAAGAGAACTGACATTTCCTGAGTCCCTACTATGTGTAGGTGCTCTCAAGTACTAAACATACATGTTCTCACTGTGCCCGTCACAACTATTTCATGAGGTCGTATGCCCATTTTATAGATGAAGAAAGAGTCGTTCCCAATATCATACAATATTTCAGAAGTAGAACCAAGATCTGTCTGAAACCAGAGTCAATGCTTTTAACTACTATTAACACCACTCCTCAGGGCCTCAGACACAGTAAAGCGGAGCCATGAGGGGCCCACATGAAAACATTGGATAACTAAGGGAATGGGGAGGCCTGGGCAGAGGAGGAAAGGCTGAAGGCCACTTGGTCTTGATAGCTGGATACTGGCCCAACCATCTGGTTCATCATAAGACCACAAACCCAGACACCAGATTGGCAGAGCCCATGGTCAATGACTGAGAAATAATTTTCAGGTGCTCCTGAGGATAAAGAAAATTGGTATTGAAAAATCCTTGCAAAAATGTAATGGGGTTATCTCAAGTAGTCTGCTATCTTTCTAAGAACAAATCAGAGGGATGTCAGTCAAAAAAATGCAATCTAATCTCAGAGGGAATGTGCAGCCATTAGGGAATACTATCAGTCTCCAAAGAACTTTAGACCGTTGTTTACAAGAAAAGTACCTGAAATCAGACTTGCAATGATTTTCTATATTTGAAATAGATAAAATAATAAATATTCCCAAAATGAATTTATGCAATGTTTGGGGTATCATGCCCAGAGTAGTTTTTTATTTGAGAATGAGGGGCAAAAATAGGGCTTGAATCATTATTGAATCAATATCACACATTCCCACAAAAAAAGGAGTCATTTCTAATGCCCTCACCTTTTATATATACCAAGGAAAATGTTAGATTTGTATTGGAAAAGCATATAAAAGATCCACAAGTCCTAAAATATGCTGATTTTATTGGAATGCTTTTGATGCCTTCATTGTCACCTTGGTGCACCAGTTTTGCTGCTATCAGTTGCTGGTAAGGTGCGAATGACACAGCACGAACAATGACCTGAATAGCAATTTGGAAATCTTTACCTTAGACAACTTGGCTACAATTACACAATTCAAAAGTGTGGGTACCTATAATCCATAAATAAAAGAAACTAATCTTTTGACAAAAAGAAAGTTTAATAGCTTTAAAAAAAGACTCCTCCAACAAAAGAAATTCATAAAATCTGTAGTAAACCTGCTGTCTCAGTTCAAGCTGCTATAACAAAATACCACAGATTAGGTTGCTTAACAACATTGATTTCTCACAGTTCTCGAGGATGCGAAGTCCCATATCAAGACACCAGTTGATTCAGTTCCTGGTGAGAGCCCCTTGCTGGCTCGCAGACAGCCACCTTCTTACAGTGTTCTCACATGGCAAAGAGAGACAGAGAGTGTGAGTGCCCTGGTGTCTCTTCCTTTTCTTTTGAGGACACTAGCTCCACCTCATGACATCATCTAACCCTAATTTCCTCCCAAAGATCCCACTTTCAAATATTATCACATTGAGGGTTAGAGCTCTAACATATGAATTTTGTGGGGGGGGGTGGGACACAAATATTTAGTCCCGTAACACCAGACAACTATTAACTAAAGAAGTTTTATCCCTCATAAAACTAACCTGATTTGCTTCTGATTTCAACCAACTCTCTGAATATTGGTTGCTGAACAAACATTTAAAGTTCTTACTAGTGCTAGATTTTCTTTAGTTCCTGCTCCCTGGTCGAATTTATATTTACTCCTACTTAATTAAAACTGTCCAATTTTGCCTAATGATGGTCACTTCTTCCTCAAGAGCTGTCATTTATCCCATCCAACTGCCTCCTCTAGCAAGAAAATTGAGAAGCATTCTCTTTTGACAAATGAATATCCACTAATAAGCTATACTCACACATTCACATTTCTTTTTTTTTTTTTTTTTTTTTAAGAGGGACAGCGTCTCACTCAATTGCCCAGGCTGCAGTGCAGTTACACAATCATAACTCCCAGGAACTTCAAACTTCTGGGCTCAAGTGATCCTCCCGCTTCAGCCTCCCAATTATCTAGAACTGCAGGCTTCTGCCACCATGCCTAGCTCTATATATACACACACACACAAACATATATACATACACACATATACTATATATACACACACTGTATATACATACATATACTATATGTATATATACACACTATATATACATGCATACTATATACACACACATATACTATATATACACACTATATATATGTACATACTGTATATGAATGTATACATACACACACACACACACACACACATATATATGTACCAGAGACTGGGTCTTGCTATATTGCCCAGGCTGGTCTTGAACTGTGTGCCTCAAGTGATCTTTCTGCCTCAGCCTCCCAAAGCTGGGATTACAGGCATCACCCACCATACCTGGTCCTCCCATTTCCTTTATCTAAACAAATGTAACACAAAACATCTTTTAAAACAAATTACAGTCTATTTAACTAAACTTGAATTTCTCAAAATATTACTATCAAGGGGTGGACCTGCTTCTTAATAAGGTTTCAAATGCATTCATGAGGAGTTCTCAACCTTGTCTTGACAAGGAAGTACTGCTGACTGGCCCAGTATCACCATCATCCACCGAGTTGTGGAAGAGGCTACAGAGAGTGTGATAGGGCCCTTGAGTGGTGGGTGCAGAGCCAGCTCTGCCAGCTCAAAAGCCTCTCAGGGAACACTTGGCAATTGCAGCCTGTGTGTCACTAGCTTTTATGTATTCTCAAACTTCCAAGAGAAAAGTCCACAGCAACTGTCCACAAGATAATTACTTATAGGAGGACTCTAAAAACATATATGTAGGGGTTGCCTAGAGGAGACACAACCCCAATATTTTCATTAATTTGCATTTTTTTCAGTCTTTCTTATACTTTAGCAGTCTCAGACTCTTTAAGGACACATCTGTTTTTCATGCAAAGCTTCAATTCACATGTACAAAAAGACGTTTGTGTATACAAATGAGATAAGAGTAACCAAATCTCCTGTATCCACATGTACACAGGTGTCAGTGTTTTAATGGAGAGTTACTGAAGAGCACACTTAAAATGTCACATTTCATAAAACTTTCCCCCATCCAAAGACATAAAAACTTGGCTGCATTTATTTGTAAAACTGAAATTACTCTTAGGGAGATTTAGTTCACCTTCTAATGTCAACTGAAACAAATTTGGAATTTAAAGGGTATGAAACTACAGATATCCTTTTTTAAAAAATATATCATATTAATGCTGAATGAAGCATCAGAAATGAGGACATTCTCATTAGTTGCATATAAGTTGTCTCCAAATTCACTTTGGTACGAAATTCTCTGGAATGTGGGCTCGTGTTAGAATGAGTTTTTAGTGCTAAAATTAGCTATTCCCCTTTCTGATCAAGAGGGGAAAGCTGTCAGAAGTCCCATCACAGGGTATGTTTAGTTCCCCACATTCAATGTTTGTTACAAATCAGGAAGTAGAGAGAGGACTTGGTTCTCTCAACCCCTCACTCATGCTACAATCATATCATCCTTGTCACAACTCATTTGGTAAAACTCTTCATAGAGGCAGTGAGTTCACAATTGCCTATAAAACAAAATCCCTGTGCGATAAACTCTGCCATGCCCTTCATATGTCAGTGTGGCTGCTCATGTATCATTAACACAATCAAATCCATCCCCACACCTTAAGTCACTGCTTGGGTTTCCCTGCTAATGCATTCCTGCAGTGCCTGCCTTTAATGTTCTGACTGTGCTCAGAATAAAAACGACTGGGTGTCCCCACTCTGTATATTCTGAAACTGAAAAGAATCAATTAAACTAGCCATATTTCCATCAGGGGGGCTGCTGCTGCTCCCCAAACAGCTTAAGCTGTCTTCTCATAGTTTATGATGTCAGCAGGATCTCTCGATTGAAATACAGCCTTAAATCTCACCCACCCCCTTGCTGGCCCTCTGTCTGCAGTATATATTATTCTTGTAGTTTTTAGAGACAGCTGTGTGAATTAATGAACTGATGTGAGAATCAGAGTTGGCCTGGAGCCCCACTTAAAAGTCATGTCGATGACCTCATAAAAACAGCAAAGAATGCTTACAGCTTGCTTGTAAAAATAAATCCATTTCTTAATAACTCAGAATGCCCACATAATTCAGCACATATTTTAACCCCAAATGATTATTTCATAAGAATGAAAATTTCCCATGAAAAAGACATTTAGCTGACCCAGGCAACTATAAACTTTAATTGATATTTCACAGTATGTACTAGTTTGCTCTCTAGGGAGTGTAGAATATCATTCTTGCACCTGCACATTAACTCCAGAGTTATAGTATTTCAACCATTAAACATTTTTCATTAAAGCACTTCATATAGAATTAGTCTAATCTGATTTTAACAAAAGTATTCTATATTTAGTTTTTCACACTGTATTAGTGTAAACTGTTAGAACTAGAAAGGCAGCGCTTTTGTTCACTGGAAAAAGCAAAAGGGTGGTCTATATCCACTCACTTCAAAGATGGTCCTTAGTGCGTCTACCATCCTTTGAAACAAACACAGCATTTATCAACTAAGTCACTCCTGGGCAAATCGTAGGCTCTGAAGAAGCCGAGACACATGGTGAGCTCAGCTGGTTTGCAAATTTGCTCCTTTTCCCACAAAACCCTGCAAAGCAGGGAAGGATGCAGAATATTTTGGAGAGGCTGGAATTGAGAAAATGTGCAAAATTTTGCATCTTATGGTTTGAGTTTTATAGCAGTTATCTCGCTGGCAATCTTAGGTGAACAGCTGCAGGATTTTAGGATGTGTGACTTTAACCAAAAGGAAAGGGCCTTTCTAAATGCTTCAAGTTAGAATTGGAGAGAAGCAAGCAGCTTAGGAGCTCACTTGGAATCTGAGGTTAAGTCATATTTAAAGAAAACTAACCTACTCCAAATAACCTCTTTCTCCCTGAAACGCTAAACTCTATTCTTTCTCAGTTAGAACATGAACTTCTTAGAATTGAGAACACCTGAAGTAAATGAAAGTTGCTTTTCATGAACAATAGTTGTAAGTTTTCTCAAATGGACAAGTCCATGAATGCTTCCTGACTTGGTTTCCTTGGGTTTAGCCTTTACTTAAGAAAGCATATTAATATATTTTTATTGATACTTCAACTTGACATGCAATGAGATCTAATGTGATATTTGACAGAATCATAGTTAATTCTGTTAAACAGATATTAATGAGCTTGACTTTAGCAAGAAAATGACCCCATGTGCCAAATAAAGATGTTCCATCAGATACTTATTCATATTAGAAAAAGAAATTTTGAGGAATAAAAAGATTTCCATTAGGCTTATTAAAATATTGGATCTTCTGACTCAGTTCTAATAAAATGTATAGTGGTTGACTTCACACAACATAAATCCCTCATAGTACTCTCCTTGGGCTTGGTAGGTGCACACAGTGGTTTTTTTTTGTTTGTTTGTTTTTTAAGTTAAAGCATACAAATATCCTAATATTTGACTTTTTGACCTACAAACATGGCTCTCTCATATGGCTCAATCTAGCAGTTCCAAGGGCTCTCTGAGTGATACCCGAAGTGGGAACCAAGCAGGAAAGGAAGTCACTGGAGTAAAGCGGGACAGGGCACAGAGAAAGCTACAAAGACGGACCCCACAAAGGGAGGCCTAAGTTAGTAGAGTCAGGGAGCAAAAAGCCACCAGAGTGGGAGACCTCTTGCCCACACACTAGGGAATCAATCTTATCTTAATGTGTAAGAAATAGTTTGCCATGTTATTCTCAAGAGAACATCCGGACATTATTGTTGTAAAGCCTTGGAACCTAGTGTAGGGTCTGGAAAATCTCTTGCTGTCTGATCCTTTTCTGACAGGTAAGACAAGGGTAACCTCACATTCCTCGGCAGGGTGTGGCTGTGAAGGCCCCTTGCACAGAGGAACCACTCTGGTAGTTTTTTATAAACTACTGTTACCTTTAGTGGCTGTGGCAGTGGGAATAAAAACAAGTCCAAGCCACTGGGCCAAGCCAAGTGGCTGACTGGGCAAATGAGGGGCAGTGGGGATGAGCCCTGGAATGCAATGCCCCTGCCTGGGTGGTCTCTACAGAATTCTAACAAGCCAGTGTGAGGGGCTGAGGAAGTGCTCCTTGTTTTCCTGGAATTAACTCCTACAGCCTGCATATGAGGGCAAAAGGAGAGTGGCACTTCCATTCTAGGTTTGAAGATTTCCAAAGCCCCATTTCAGGATAATTGGGACAAGCACCCCCTCCTCACCAATCTCCTCTCTCCCCACACATATCAGACAAGAGGAGGACGGATGATAAAGAAGAAGGGGGTCTTACAAGGAACACAGAGTATGTGGAGCATCAACTATATCTTCTCAGATTGATGTGGCCAGCTGGTCCCTCTTCCTGCAAGACCGAAGCATGCCTGTCTGGAAATTGTCACTTGTATGAAAGACACTGGGTCACAAAACCAGCAGAGTCCCCACTGGAGCATGCAGAAAGGGGCCAGAAAGAGATAGTAGGGAAGTGCAGGGGACAAACATCTTGCCAGGAGCAGGCCAAGAAAAAGAAACATTCATAATCTGTTTCCTTCTCCTTCTTCTTCTCTTCTCCAACCCAAATCCATAGCTGAGTCAGTTGAGGAAGGTGGTTCAGCAAGCAGTCTCAACTGGCTGGGAGTCTGAACATGAAACACTTTTAGTTTTCCAATATGTACTCTCATCGCTTGTCTGTCAAATGCTCCCCTCTAGCTGGCTCTCAGTTTTCCTTAATAGTACATGTCTGAGTCCATCTCTTTAAGTCATTTAAATTTATCAAAACTATTCTGTATTAGCTCTTAAAGTATACTTTAGTGCTGTTTTGTTTCTAAACTTGAATCTCATATTCATTTTAGGCTTTCCTAATTCACAAATCAGCACAGCCAGAGGGGCCTAGGGTGGAGGCAAGATGGGACGCCTTCTTCCGTATGCCTACTCCTTTGAGGTTTGGCAGGAGGAGGAAAGAGGAGACCAGATAGTGT
This sequence comes from Mandrillus leucophaeus, assembly GCF_000951045.1. Taxonomy (NCBI): domain Eukaryota; kingdom Metazoa; phylum Chordata; class Mammalia; order Primates; family Cercopithecidae; genus Mandrillus; species Mandrillus leucophaeus. The sequence continues at coordinate 1,020,942 of NW_012106653.1, forward strand.
CAGCCTCCTTGGAGACTGTGATGAGGTTGTCCTCGTTTTCTGTCCTTTTTCACAGCTTCCCCATGCAGCCATGGTGGCTTACAGTACCCTTTCTCTGTCAAGTGTCCAAATGTCAGCTAGCCCAGAGCCAAGGGGTGGGACGGGTGCAATGTTGCTTCTTCAGCATCACTGAAGATCCAGGACTAACTGTAATACCCCAGGTCTTAGAACGGTCGTGTTAGTAGTCCCTCAAACCCACTCTGGATAGACTGATTTGGTCCTGAGTCCTCAGCCTTCACTAAAACTCTGCTAGCGCTGGCATGAGGTAAATGGAATGGTGAGTGAATTTGTTGCATTTAGCATGGGTGATCAATGTAGTCAAATATCTTCTGTAAATGCACTGGAGTGCCCATAAACCAGAGGATGGCACATAAGATTCACCTATTCAGGGAAAAATATTTCAGGGAGTGAAATATTGCTGTACTAAGCTGAGTTGTTTCAAGGAGGGGTTCTTAAGAAGAACCCTCTGTCATTGCTGCCCCTTTGTGTTGTTTCCCCATGGTAATACAGGAAACCATAGAGGCAGAAAGGAAGGAGAGACAAAGAGAGAGAGAGGGTGAAGATAGCAATTGGAGCATGAAAAATTGAAAAATAATACAGTGATTTTGACAAGGAATATATGTAAATGTATTATTGATACTTTTCCTTTTTTACAACTAATACCAGGAAAAGCGAGGAAAAATTATAGGAAAAGCACATACCTGAGTTGAGTTGACCTGTGGTCCTAGCAGTCTCTACCCACCCATATGACAGATTTCAATGTGTACTTGAACTCAATATCTAAGAAGACATCTATAAAAGAAAATTTGCAGGAAGCCCAGGGAGTGGGAAGCATTGCACTTGTTTTGCAGCGAGGAGACAAATGTTCGATCCTTGGGTCTCTCCTCCTACTCCACAATTACGCTGGATACTACTTTGAATCACACATATTGCTTATTTGTAGTAACAGTGAATTAGATAGCTATTGCTACAATAATGCTGCGTAGCAATCAGCTTCAACAATCCCAGCAGCAAAGATGTGCAGGTAAGCGGGGATCGGCTGGGCCCAGCTTGGGGCTTAGCTCTGCTCCTTGTGAATGTCATCCTCCACTGGAGAACATCCTCCAGTTCAGGCCGGTCTTCTCATGCATATGGCAGAGGTACAAGAGGGTAAGACCAATAAAAGCACTTTCCAGGCCTTGACTCATGAAATTTCCACTAACTTTCCAATAACCAAAGCCACCCACAGGGATGAACCCAACTATACGGTGTGGGGAAAATACTCTACCTTTTTACTGGAAGAACTACAAAATTAGAGGGGAAGCGCATGGATGCAGACATGAGTGAAGAACTGGGGGCATTAATGCAATCTGGAAAACATGGTAGCTGACATTTTGGAAAAGACAGGTGAGGTAAAATAGGAAATTAAAATGTATCCCCTAATCCTACCATCCATAGATGACCACTCTTAACATTTCAAGTGCATTATTCCAGTATTTTTTTCTAGGGATAAAAAAATTATTTTTTTTCAAACTTGAAATCCTACTAAAAATACAATTATAGGGGTTTTAAAAACTCATCAAATTACATTCAAAGACTTCTTCTGTCATTGAATATTTGCAGACAATTGGCTTCTGTTGTCTATAAGTTAGTCCAGCATGAAGATATGCTGCATTTAATTTAAACATTCTGCTATTGTTGGACATTTAGTTTGTGGACATTATTTTCTGAACAAGTAGTAGGGATACCCTCTGATAATCAGAAGACATTTTTCTGAGCCATAGAGCATTTAGGAGTGTTCTGAAAGGGCAGGTTGTGCAGTAGGTTGAAAATCCAAGCCCGAAAAAAAAAATTGTAATACACTTGTTGTAATGCACTCTCAGGAATCTGTTTCTTCTTCATAAAAGGCATATCAGCCATGTCTTAGATTTTTCATAAGCTTTGTAATTTCTTTCATAGTGATGGGGTCTCATTATGTTGCCCAGGCTGGTCTCAAATTCCTGGGCTCAAGCGATTCTCCTGCCTGGCCACCCAAAGTGCTGGGATTACAGGCGTGAGCCACTGAGCCTAGCCAGGAAGCTATGTTTTTGACACAGGGAAACAACAAAAAATGTGATATTGCATACAAGGTAACATATGATAACACATCATGCCAAAATATGTTAATCTAACTTTATAGTGTTCTGCTTTGTATATATTGCCTTCCTAAGTAAGAGAAAAGCACTAATAGTCAGAACTTTAATGTTTGAGTGATGTTTCAAAGGTTTTCTAATGACCATGCCAGTTAATCAGGGGAAATGCAATGAATAGTTGGTCAATTATTTAGAAGTTGATTTATTTTTTTAATTAAAAAAAAAGCTAAGGCCCTACTAACACAAAATCCCTGCTCTATTGATTAGTAATGTCTTTCAAAATTTAAATATGTCCTGGGAGGAGAACGTGTTAAGTCAATTATCTGTCATTTACAACTTACTATGATTATTAGGTCATTTCAAAATACAGCCAATACTGAAAAGGGGGAGACTGCATAAAATTGTAAAACCCAAAGGGCTCACTGAGTGTAGAGAGTATGACTTGAGACTAATTACTGACAAATTAGTTTTCATTCATACTGGCTAATGAGTGACAACATGGGAGCGAGTCCCTGTACCCGCCGCTTCATGGGTCCTTGATGCTTTTATATTCTTATGGCTTGTGTGCATGCAGTTACTCATTCTAGTCACTAGATGGTGGTTTTGCACATAATAGCTCGGCTTTGCAAACTTTGCTCCTTGACGATTTGGAAATGTAAGATGTAGCCCCATCTTCTTAACTAATTACCTTTTTTGTTTTTGTTTACAAAAATTATAACTTTAGTTATAGAATACAAAATACTTTGTATAAAATATGTCAAAGCAATCAAAAAAAATTTCAAATATGACTCTAACCATGAAATTTGCCTCAGCCTTCTCTGTAATAGCATATGAAGGTGCTTTCAGAAAAAAAAGGAGTCATTTGACTTCAACTCCCACTCTTCTGAATCAACAGATCATCTGCTTAAAACAGTGTAACATGTATGAAAGCACAGCTTCGTAAGGGTCTCGGCTGAAATTAAATGCTATATTAAAAGTTTAGTTCTTGGGCCGGGCGCGGTGGCTCACGCCTGTAATCCCAGCACTTTGAGAGGCCGAGGCAGGAGGATCACGAGGTAAGGAGATCGAGACCATCCTGGCTAACACAGTGAAACCCCGTCTCTCCTAAAACTACAAAAATTAGCTGGGTGCAATGGCAGGCCCCTGTAGTCCCAACTACTCAGGAGGCTGAGGCAGGAGAATCACTTGAACACAGGCGGCAGAGGTTACAGTGAGCCGAGATCGGGCCACTGCACTCCAGCCTGGGTGACAAAGCGAGACTCCATCTCAAAAAAAGAAAGAAAGAAAAAAAAGTTTAGTTCTTTATAAGAAAGAGTCGTGGGTTCCAACGTCACAATGAAACTTTTTTTTTTTTTTGAGATGGAGTCTCACTTTTGTTGCCCAGGCTGGAGTGCAAAGGTGCGATCTTGGCTCACCGCAACCCCTGCCTCCCAGGTTCAAGCAATTCTCCTGCCTCAGCCTCCAGAGTAGCTGAGACTACAGGCATGCACCACCACGCTGGCTAATCTTGTATTTTTAGTAGAGATGGGGTTTCTCCATGTGGGTCAGACTGTTCTCGAACTCACGACCTCCAATGATCCGCCTGCCTCGGCCTCCCAAAGTGCTGGGATTACAGGCGTGGGCCACCGCACCTGGCCTCACAATGCAATTTCTTTACTGAAGATATGACTAACTTATTCTTCCTTTTTGCATCCCAGTTTTGGGGCACAATTATTTTTAAAAATGTTGGGCTCATGGTAAACATCTTTTTTTTTTTGAGATGGAGTCTCGCTCTGTCACCCAGGCTGGAGTGCAGTGGTGCGATCTCTGCCTCCTGGATTCAAGCCATTCTCCCTCCTCAGTCTCCTGAGTAGCTGGGATTACAGGCATGCACCACCATGCTAGCTAATTTTTCTATTTTTAGTAGAGACAGGGTTTCCCCATGTTGGCCAGGCTGGTCTCAAACTCCTGACCTCAAGTGATCTACCCACCTTGGCCTTCCAAAGTGCTGGGATTACAGGAGTGAGCTATCGCACCCGGCCAACATCCCTAACTGAGCATTTTGCTCCTCTCATAAGTTCTACCCACTCTCCCTCTTTGCTTTACTTTTTTTTTTTTTTTTAAATATGGAATGCTTCACGAATGACTCTCCCCCTTTTCAAGAATACCAACTCACCAAGTTTTGATTGGGAACTCTTTGAAACTGTTAGGCAGTCCAACAGTGAAAGCACAGACATTTCTTTGCAGTGCTGATGTTCAATTGTAACATGTTATAATCAGCATTCATGTAGCTTTCCTCACATGGAAGCTAATAGCTTTCCAAGGATGCTCCATGTCCACAAACAAATAATTGTTTCTGTATGACTATAAAGCAAGTTGTGCCATCCTTTGAGTACTGAGGATTTGTATGTCTTATTAGCTATCTGATGTCTTGTCTCCTGTATGTGACTGGAAACTCCTAGTTGGCAGAGTGTGCCATTTCCTGTGTAACTATATGTTGATTCAATAAATATATGCCTGGCCACTATTGGCCAAATGAATAGAAATAAATGCTTACTGACGCACTTAGCATATTTGTCAACAGACAGTATGTCATATATAATTGCCTCGCCTAGAAAAAGAAGAAAATGTTGCTCATTCCTTACCTCCTCATGGAGGTTCTAATGTTCTTCCAGGCTTTCATTAGCCATGAGGATTCAGCCTATGGATTGGAAGCTATACTAGATGACTAGAAACATATTTCTTCCAATTTTAGAATTCCATGATCCCATGAAAATCAAGTTACGAGAAATTATGATGTTGGGAGCTCCACTGGTATTCTCAAATGAATGAAGTCAATTGATAGTATTTCCAAGTATTTTGCATTATATATGAAGGTGTCACTAAAAAGTGCTAAAAATTTCCATTAATCTAATCAATTAGGTCAAATAAAGAATACATTCAGTGGGATACAAATGGAAAAGGAGGAAAGAGAAATCAGTTAAGAATTGTACATCAGTGTAATTCTATGGAGTATTTAATGTAATTAGCACATGGTAAAATATAATATGTTTAATTTCCAACATGATATATTGGTGTAATATAGACCTAACAACTTTCATGGTCTAAGCACAGATTCTATTATTTAAAAGCACATCCCTGTCCACATTACTTGGTAATTTGCTTTTCTTTCTAATATTCATTATACTTGCCAAAACCAAAATTGCTGTAATTGCAAGAAGAATAATATTACTACTGCTTTTGATAATTTTCTATAATAACAAGAAGATAAATAGCTATAGTTATTTATGTACAAGAAAGTACACATTCTTATATTTCTTCCATGCAAGTGAGAATATTCAGTCAAGGCAGAATTACACAATTTGCATTTTTAAAAAAATTGAAGCTGTTCATTTGAAATTCCTCAAACTCATATCATGCCTTCCTTTCTGCACTTCTGAGTTTCTCCTTGCCTCTCTTGACTTTCACTGCTCAGGGAGGCTCCACCCTCCCATAGTAGACTCTCTTCCTTCCTATTTTCTTCTGCCCTAACCTCACCACTTATTGCCTCTCTCAGCTGTATCTTTGACCTCTCCTCTTTATTATATTATTCCTGTTTCAGATAAGCAATATCAAGTTTCCTTACTCGTAAAAATAACAACCACCTTCGTTAAACTTATATCCTCCTCTACGTACTAGTCCATCTATTTCTTCCTCTTTACAGCCAAGTTTCTGGACATAGATGACACTTGTCACCTCTTCTTCATATTTCATTCATTCTCTGAATCCACTGCAATCTGATGTCCACCTGTACTACTCTGCTGAAGTCATCCCTGTCAAAGTCAGTGCTGACCTGCTAAGTCACAAACTGATTCAACTCTTTTTGTTCTTATCGTAACCTGGTTGACAATGCATCTGAAACTCTCCTATCGCCTGGTTTCATAGTTAGCAGATTCAGCTAATACTCACATGAATCTGGCCACCATACACACATGCATACACACACCACATACACACAATTTTACTTATAAGAAGATAAATTATTTTTCGAGTATAATACAAAGTATAATTGAACAAACACACCCACAATTCAGAATACCTGTTAATATCGTATCATATTTGCTATTAATCTCTTTTCCCTAATTATATATTTAGAAAAATTACATAAGTAATATAATCTATATTTCCCTTAAAGACATACAAAAATATTGCATTTCAGAAAAAGCTAAAGCCACTTTTACTCACCACCTTTATTTAGTTCTATTTCCCTCTCTGCCCCCTCTCCTCACACAAACATTATGTGAGACTGGTGTATAACCTTCCGCTTCACTTTAAATTTTTACTTACACACACAGGTAGCCATATGTTATTTAGGTCTGTGTGCATTTTCTAAATCTATATAAAGTTAGATAATTCCATAATTGAAATTTCACGTTTCTTGGTTTTTTCATTTAACATGATTATTTTTAGGCCAATCTACATTGATATATATAAAGATCAAGTTCATGCCATTTAATTGTGGTAATACATTCATTCTGTGACACTGCTGCGTTTTATATACACAATCCTTTAATAGTGAGTGTTTAGACTGTTTCTAGTACTTCTATTGCAAAGAAGGCTGAAACAAATCTCTTTGTGTCTTATATGCACATGTGGAAGTTTTTCTCAGGTGTACATACTGGACTGGGCCTGGCATTGCTGGGCCTTCTCCCCCTCTACAGATTTGCCTCAATTTGGTGTTTTGGGTTCCATTACCAAAGTTGTCTTTCTATAATAAAACCCTAACCATGTGACTTCCCTTCTTAAAATCTTCAACTGACTCCTCATTCACTTCTAAATAAGTGACACAGTCCTTGGTGTGTTTCATAAGGTCTTTTTTTCATCGGGCTTCTACATGCCTGCCTAGGTTCATTTCTCACTCCCTTAACCTACACTATAGTCTTATTGAGCTACTCTCAGTATTTCTGCGTTTTCTGAGTACAACACCTTGGTTTCTTTTTCCCTGCATGTGCATGTTGGTGCCCTAGGTTATGAATACTCATTCCCCATAGTCTTTGCCTGCTAACTTCTCATGCTTCAAAATTCAGCTCAGATGCCACCCCTTTGGGGAGCCTGCTTTTTTTCTCCTTCTGGGATAATTTAGACATTCAAAACAAACAAAACAGGCATCTCCTAATAATTACCTGCCACGATTAACTAGTCAGTTTTGTCTTCCCCTATGTCCATACATGAGGATAAAGAACCTACAAGATGCTCTGTCCACAACAGGTAGCAGATCAGGCATAAATGCCCTGGAATAAATCCATGGTCAGTTTCCTTTTTTTTTTTTTTTTTTTTTCCACTGAGAACGCTAGAATTAGAAGCAAAATGCATACAACTGCTATTTAAGGCCAAATTAAATCACTCTACTATTTTAAGAGAACAGTGTTTTACCCTTTTACCTGTTATGTGACTGCATCCTGCCCTATCCTTCCCCTCTTCTCTCACATATGCAATTATGACTTCTAATGACACAACTCAAAAATTCTTTTCTCAGTGTGGGGCTGCAGTTACTATTGAAACAGGTGCGCCTTGCTTCACACAATCTCCATGAACAAAGGACACAAAAGACTCATTTGGACTAAAATGATTTCACAGATTCTGGACTTTGCTGTATCTTATTTACGAAAGAGTTTCCCTCTGCAGATGTGAACTGTGTAAATAGTCAGAACTGATCGATTCCTCCACAGATAAGTGCATTTCACACATAATCAAGAAAAATTATCATTTGAAATATGGGAATAAGAGTGCAGTCTTGATCCACTGTGAGAGTAGCCAAGCATCAAGCTCTATGAAGGATCGCATTTCCAAAGCCTGCAGTGAGAGGTTCTGACTATGGGGAAAAGTGAAGGAAGAAGGAAACTTTGCTTACTAATCACACTGAGAGAAATTTCCATGGTAAATAAATAAAAAGCTTCCCTTTTTCTTACATACTATTCAATGACTTTCAACAAGAAACTTTAGTGAGTGCCTACTATGTACCAGGCACTGTTCTAGGCACAACTGTTACAGAAATAAGGGGGTGGGCGTGGAGTAGGGGCAAGAAAATCACAGTCCAGGGGAAGATACATAGACTTAAACAAACAATTAAACCAAGTGTGATAGATGCTAGAATGATGGCAGGGCATAAAATTTGAAAGCATAGAGAAAAGTTTCCATTACTGCGTATAAATGCAAAGGAAAATAAGTTGTCCTATAAAAAATACACATGCACCCTTATGTTCACTGCAGCACTATTCACATTAGCAAAGGCCAGGAATCAATACAGGTGCCCATCAACTGTGGATTGGGTAAAGATGTGATATGTATCCAGCACAGAATACTATGCAGCAATGAAAAAGAACAAAGTCAAGTCCTTTATAGCAAAATGGTTCCAGCTAGAGCTATGATCCTAAGTGAACTGATGCAGGAATAGAAAACCAAATACCACATGTCCTCAGTTATGATTAGGAACTAAGCATAAAGTACACATGGACATAAGGATGAGAATATATGCTGGGGAATACAAGAGTAGGGAGGGAGGAACTGGGCAAGGGCTGAAGAAATACCTACTGGGTACTATGCTCACTACCTGGGAGATGGATTCATTTGTACTCCAAACCTCAGCATCACACAATATTCCTTTAAACCTGCACATGTACCCCCCGAAGCTATAATAAAAGTTGAAAAAAAAACAAAAACAAAAAAACAAAATTGAGATGAAGTTAAAAAATAAAAGAAATGAAAAGAATACATTCCTGAGACTTGAGTGACTGGGGCACAAGCCAGGAAAGGGAGGAAAGCATGCCACTTAATACATAAGGTGGCTTGCAAGGCATAATAAGTTGCTCAGAAAACCAGATTTGTCATCAGTAGCAGACTCCTATATGAGAGATGTAGGGACCTGGAGAGGGAATTGGAAATGATGCCCGCCATCGTCCAGAAGTCTCTCAAGGGGCATATCTTCCTAGCCAAGGAGCACACCATGTGTAAGATGCTATACTGATGACAGCTGCCACCATGGCACATTCTGAGGCTAGAGTGCAAAGCAGAAAATAGAAGTTCCTCTGGGGCTGGCCAGCCTGTGAGCTTCAGCCTTCAGTTCCTTCATGATTCTCTAAACCTGGCCAGCAGCTTTCACATGTCGCCTTGTGCATAACCTTCCAAAGGGACACCTACACACAAGCACTGACCGACCCTGGGACTCATGAGAGTGTATTTCGCTCCTGAGCAGAGAGGAACAGCTCCTAAGCACGTGGAAACTTCTCCCAGTTTCACTCCTGCTTTCCTTCAGCATCAGCTCCCATTCTCTGCCATGCACTGTGCAGCCTGCCCAGATTCTCACTGTACCTTGGGATTCACCCTGCTTTCCTACAATGTTTTAACTTGCACATATTCCTGTAATACCCGTTCTTTCATTTTGCAACTGAGGAAAATCTACACATCTTTCAAAATTCAGATAACTTATCTGAGTCTTCTTTAATCAGAATGAGTCATTTCCTCCTCTGTGCATTTATAACTGCTAATATATCATTTTGGTACACTGTTTTATAATATTAGCTTCACAGATTGAATCCCAAACATTGCCAAAAGCTCCCTCTCCACCTGACACCCAATATGCTGTTTCTGTTCTTTATTCTTGCAAATAGCACCTCCACCTGTCTGATGCGGACATTGAACGTCACTCTCTACCTGATTTTTAAGGGGTTATCAAACCTAATTAATTTTGCCTTCTAAATATCTCTTACGTTTATCTCTCTTTTTGCTTCATCACTACCCTAGGTTATTATTTCTTCCTTCTACTGTTGGTTTTGTTTTTTAACTAAGCTATCCACCTCCAGGCTACAGTTCCTCCTGGCTTTGGTAGCACCTGTGCTACCCTGAGAATGATTTTCAAGTCTGCTTTTTTGCAAATCTGATAGCATCCCTCCCCTGGAAAAATGCTTCTGAGACCTCCTGTGGTCTCTGGAATTTAATGAGGTTTGTACAACCCTCCATGATCTACTGTGGACTCCCCCGACCCTGTGCCAGCCTTCTCTCTCCTACTTTCATAACACCCTGTGCTGCAGATGAGGAGCCACCAGCTCTTCCCTCGCTGCCTACTCTTCAGCCTCTTTTTCTGGTAAGTTACCTCCCTAGAAGACATTCACCCTCCATCCATTTGACTGATTCTAGTTGATTCTTCACAATCTGTTCCTAAGTCCAATTCACTATCTGAGGAGCCCAGAAAAACAAACAAACAAACAAACAAACAAAAATAGGTTTCAAACATGCTAACAAATACATCTGAATTTAAAATTGTATATAATATTATTTGTAGGTTATAAGACAGGATGGTTATTGGGGCTTTTCTTTTTTTCCCATTGTTGGTAGCATCCTGTCCAAGTTTCTTCTTAACTGACCACCAAATAGCTCTATGACTTATGCTTTCTCCAATTAAAAATCTTTCGGTTTTCAGTATTTAGAATAATATCTTTGTTGAATGATATTTCAACAAAGGATTATTTTGTGAAATAAGATTATTTCATTTTAAGATCATTCAAAATTCATAAGAATGTTATAAATTCAATCAATTTGGAATAAATAGGGATTAAAGAAATTTGGGGCTGTGACCCTTTTAATGATTAACATTAATTCAACATATTAACATCCCTTCTCTCCTGCCCCTGAGAACACACAAAAATGAGAGAGATTAAAAAACAAGAAACAAAACAAAACAAAACCTCTGTCCTTAAATTGCCAAGGCTGATAAGTAGATGGGCACATTAAGCCACAGCCTGAAGGGATTGATAAATGTTTCAATAGTACACAGCCTGATATGGGAACAGGGGGTGGGAAGGCATTAACTCTGTATACAGGTGAAGGTGAAACCCAGGTAGATCAGGAAAGAATAAGCAAGATTTCCTTGTGCATCAGTTGAAGGAAGTGCTCCAGGACAGCACAGGTATGAGGCATAGAGAGCCATAGTCCACAGCACAAGAGGCTGGGAATTCTTGGAGGCAGGAATAGACATAGGGGAGCAACATGAAGTAATTCTGGAGAATGTGTGGAAACCAGAGAGTGAAGGGTCATGCATGCCATGTTAAAAAATCTATGCAGCCAACAGACACATGAAAAAATGCTCATCATCTCTGGCCATCAGAGAAATGCAAATCAAAACCACAATGAGATACTATCTCACACCAGTTAGAAAAAGTCAGGAAACAACAACAGGTACTGGAGAGGATGTGGAGAAATAGGAACACTTTTACACTGTTGGTGGGACTGTAAACTAGTTCAACCATTGTGGAAGACAGTGTGGTGATTCCTCAAGGATCTAGAACTAGAAATATCATTTGACCCAGCTACCCCATTACTGGTATATACCCAAAGGATTATAAATGAGGCTGCTATAAAGACACATGCACACGTATGTTTATTGCAGCACTATTCACAATAGCAAAGACTTGGAAACAACCCAAATGTCCATCAATGACAGACTGGATTAAGAAAATGTGGCATATATACACCGTGGAACACTATGCAGCCATAAAAAAGGATGAGTTCATGTCCTTTGTAGGGACATGGATGCAGCTGGAAACCATCATTCTCAGCAAACTATCGCAAGACCAGAAAACCAAACATCGCATGTTCTCACTCATAGGTGGGAATTGAACAATGAGAACACTTGGACACAGGAAGGGGAACATCACACACCGGGGCCTGTTGTGGGGTGGGGGGAGCGGGGAGGGAAAGCATTAGGAGATATACCTAATGTAGATGACAAGTTAATGGATGCAGCACACCAACATGGCACATGTATACATATGTAGCAAACCTGCACGTTGTGCACATGTACCCTAGAACATAAAGTATATTAAAAAGAAAAATCTAAACATTATCCTGTAGTTAAAGGTATTCCATTGAAAGGTTTAAAAACATGCAACATGGCCATATTTATGTTTTCAAAAGAACAACTTGATGCTGATGGGTTTAAGTGCCAGAAATGTCATCGTCTCAAGGCAAGGAGACCAATCCACAGGTTACTGTAATAGTCCAGGCAAGAAGGGAGTTGGTGAGGCAACCATATAGCAGAATGCACTTAATAGGATCAAGTCATTTCATGTAGAGACTCCAGTCTTTGAAGAATGGTGTGCGACCCCATCTATAGGTCTAAAAGAAAGAGTAATATGACTTTTGATGTGTATTTCAAGAATAGCCTATTTATTTCTAGTATGTTCTAAGTATTCCTATAATTAACTATTTCTGTAGCATCATAGTTCTGAAATTAGATTATAATATTTGACATCCTTATTGTTCAGCTCTAATGTTGTATTTAAGTATAGGACTCAGGTTTTTGCATTAACCACAGATAAAGATAGATCCCTGGCACAAATGAAAGTCACAACTTCTAAGATTCTATAATGGAAGAGGAATTCTAGAGAGGCAGCTGCTTTGGCATTCATATGTATTAGTAGTAGAAGCAAAGTAGTACAATGAAAAGGGAAGGACTTTAAGAGCCTTTCTTGCATGGAACAGACCAGGGGGGAGTTACAAATAGTACATTGGAACTTGTACATGAGTATAAACTTACTAGTAGTTTCTTTGAATTTGTTAAGTCAAATTGGCTCTTAACTGACAGCACTGCCATGTTAAATGGAGACATTTTCAGGTGGAGGCTTGATGGTAGTGGAGTATATATACCCTGCTGGGGCTCACGTAGACTTATCTGGTCTCTCCAACAGAACACCTTCGGGATTAACTCTTCTCCTTAACCCTCTGAAGCATGTAAACAATGCCCTAAGTGCACTGAGGTCAGACCACCTCTGCTGAACAAAAAACACTTCTTAAAACTAATCAGCTAAGTAATCCATCAATTTTCTTTAATTTTCTCAAACCTGGGCCCTATCTCTTCTTTTTCTATGTGCTCTGCCACTAATCTTGGGTAACATTGCTTAAATAAGCAAGCTTTCTTCCATGTTTAACTATCTCAGCATAATAGTCCTTTTTTAAAAAATTAAGTAGTAGTTTAATTTTGACTCAGACAATGTAACATCTTAGGCTATCTATTTAACCTGTGTATCTCAGTCTATTTACCCTGTATAATGGGTGATATTTTTGTTGTCTTCACAGTTAGGTATGAAATATTTGTTATATATGTATTTTAAAACTTTCACAGAAGTCAAATTATTTACACCTAAATATTAAGAAGGACTCAATATTTGAAACCGCATTTAGCTTAGTATATGTAGCTACTTTGCAGCTATAATAAACTTAATATAGGAAGGCAGAACTTGGTCACTGTATGTATTCATCCATTCCCACATTGCTATAAAGAAATATCTGAGATTGGGTAATTTATAAAGAAAAGAGGTTTATTTGGCTCACAGTTCTGCAGCTCTACAGGAAGCATGATAGCATCTGCTTCTGGGGAGGCCTCAGGGGGCTTTTACTAGTGGCGGAAGGCGTGGTGGGAACAGGCTTCTTCCATGGCAGGAGCAGGACCAAGACAGCCTGGCGGGAGGTGCCACACACTTTTCAACAACCAGATCTCACGAGAACTCACCATTGAGAGGACAGCATCAAGGGGGATGGTGTTAAACCATGAGAAATGCTCCCCATGATTGAATCACCTCCCACCAGGCCCTACTTCCAACACTGGGGATTACAATTGACCATGAGATTGAGGTGGGGACACAGATCCAAACCATATCACTGTATATAAATATGCATTTTAAACAACTAGGATAATAGTTTGTAGGACATATAATGTTGTCTATTTATATTTTAAAAAGCATGTTTAATAACCAAAGCTTATTTTATGTCTAAGACTAGCCAGCAGTGACACTTGAAGTACGCAGGAAAAGAGTCTTCCTCATTTTTTAGCTTTGGGGCCTAAAGTTTTACCCTAAAATTTGCATCTGCTTAAGCTGCCCTCTTTGCACATCTTCCTTGGAGGAGTAGCTGCTAGGTACAGAGGATTCTGGCACCAGAACATGCTCCTTTACAAAGAGTGCAAGCACTGGATTCCCTTGCGCTAAGGGAGGAGGATTGGAGCTCTAGAGGAGGAAAAAGTGAGGCAGAAGGGAAGCTTGCAAGGAAATCATGAAAAATCTACATTTGTAGAGACACCCTAATTAAATTTTTCCTTCAGTATTACCTGTGAGAAGAAATATGTTTTTTCCACCAGGGCCTCTCTCACATTTAGAAGACAAACTAACACAGCTCCCTTAGCTAAATATTTATCTGACAGAAACTGAGAGTTTGAAAGACTAGTTCAAAAGAAACTATCACAGTGGAAGAGAGTGAGCTTGGAATTTGATCGTAAGTCCCTGATCACCCCACAATCCAGCAGGTGGGGCCCAGGAAGATTAGATCAGTTGAGAAAAATAAATAGGTAGAATTTGTAGAATTTATAGAAAAATAAATATGTAAAAAATATGTAGAGTTTTATTGTACAGCTGAGTTATGTGAATAAATTTATAATTCTGTTATACCTGTATTAAGCCTCTCCCCCCAGCCTGAGCAACACAGGGAGACCCCGTCTCTACAAAAAAAAAAAAAAAAAAAAAAAAAAAAAAAAAAAAAACCAATAAAAGAAAGGAAAAAAGAAATTAGCCAAATGTGGTGGTGCACATCTCTAGTCCCAGCTACTTGGGGGCTGAGGTGGGGGGATCCCTAGAGCTGGGGAGGTAGAGGCTGTAGTGAGTTGTGATTGCACTATTGCATTGTAGCACAGGTGACAAAGCAAGACCCTTTCTCAAAAAGTAATTTAAAAAAATGATAAAATAAATCCCCTCCCCTAAACCCCTACCTCTTCCTAATGAATCCAAGCCAGGCACTCAGCATTGGGATACATCTGCTAACACAGGCCTGGGCCCTCATGCCACCTGGGTGAATTATGGGGCATCTGTCTGCTTAGCCAGTTCAGAAAATAAACTACAGTATCATTTTTCCTGTCTTCCAGCTTCTGTGTAATCTGATTTCCCTTCCACACTTGCTCACCCACATCACTGAAGACCTGCCCTGAACTGCGCCACTTAACCCCTGCCTGCTTCCTAAGGGTGCCATCTCCCTAAGGACTGGCCTTGCTCGTCATGTTCACAGGTGATGTCTAAGGGATTTGGTTTCACCAAGTATCCAAGAGGCTGCTCTATTTAACAAAATATTGCTGCCTTCTGGGAAACCTCCACCACACCTGTGGCAGCCCAGAGAAGACAAACAGTAGCTCTGCTTCTTGAATGCCCTAAATAGGCTTATTGACTTCCTGGGGCCAAAATGAGCTTGACTTTAAACATCAGGTACAGTTTATTTTGTACTACGTCAAATCTGGGGTGCATAATCTCATTTAAACTTCATGAAACTCTATGACCTAAATACTTACATGTCCCCATTTTAAAGATGAGAAAATTGAGCTTTAGAGGCTGTTATGGGCTGTCTGTTTGTGTCACCCACTCTAAAATTCATCTGTAGAAGCCTTAAACGCCAATGTGATGGTATTTGAAGGTGGGGGCCTTCGGAAGGTAATTAGGCTTAGATGACATCATAGGGATGGAGTCACCATAATGAGATTAGTGTTCTTACAAGAAGAGAAAGACTAGAGCTCACTTTCTCTCCCATGTGAGGACATAAGAAGACTGCCATCTTCAAACCAGCAAGATAGTCCTCACCAAAACCAGGCCATACCGGCACCCTGATCTCAGACTTCCCAGCCTTCAAAGAAATAAATGTTTGTTGTTGAAGCCACCCAGTCTGTGGTATTCTGTTACAGCAACCCCAGAAGACTAAGACAGAGAGGCTAAGTAATTTGCTCATGGTTATTCTACTGGTAAGTGATAGTGAACCTAAAAGTTAAAGCGGTTGTCTTGACACCAAACCTGAATCTATAACCATGATTCTTACCTGCCTTTCCTGTGGCCCAGTGGTTTCCAGTGACATTGGGCTGTCAGTCTGAGAAGTATCCTATAATACTGGCTTTACATTGGCCCCAACTGATCCTTGGACGCTGCAGGCACGGCAAATATTTTCCTGGAAGGAAGAGAATAAACCAATAATGACTCTTGCTTGCTTCGTGGAGCTCCGCAATAACTATGGCAGTCCTGTGTTTTACTTGCTCAGATGGGCAGAAATGGACAGATTTGCCCCATAGGGGTAAATATTCCCTAGGTGGAAATTATTACGATGACTACTTTGCAACTCTTGAGAAAATTTGCACCAGAAACTTGGCATTCAATCAAATATCCATTTGCTTCCTGTCTGACTCCCTCACTAGCATGAGATCTCCATGAGCACAGAGATTTTGTTTTGTTCACCACTGTGTCCCAGGCACGGAGAGCAGTGCTTTCCACCGAGTGGCTGGCTACTTGATCCATGCTCTTGAAAAGTGAATCCCTGTCTTCCCTAAGAGACAGGAAACGTGATTCAAATCCCTTGAGTTAAAATGTTAGAAAGAGACCTTCAGCCACTTAAAGTTACAACACACAGGATAGTGCGGGCGATTGGCACCAGGGTGAGTCTGAGCTGAATGTGGGTTAGAGTCCAGGACCATCCAGACCTAGAGCCAAGACAAGGGACAGGGGAGAGGCAGCCATAGCATAAAGCAGAACCGGGGTGGAGAGTCAGAGCCAGGCTGCAGGGTGAGGGGAGGAGCAGAACTGAGGTCTCAGAAAATCCCGATAGTACCACATTCTGAGTCACTGCAGGGAAGGAAAAGTTCAAGAATTCCCTCTAGATTTCACCTCATTCCCTGGAAAAGAGGTTATCAGAGAATTCAGTGATCAAATATGATAATATGTATTGGATATGTAGTGTGTGCACGGCTCCGATCTGAGCACTTACATGGATTGGTTCGTTTAATCCTCACACCAACTGATGTAGCCAGAGGCTGAGCCATCAGAGTTACCCAGGAAGCCACAGAGTCTGGATTTCAGCCCCATCAGACTGGCTCCAGGCCTGCAGCTCTTCATGAATGTGGAGGTCTCAGGGTAATGGCATCTATCCAGAGTCCTACTACAGAGTGCCTACATCAGACAAAATATTCTTGGTAATTTATACCAATGATGTCATAATATCAACTGATGGTTGAAAAAATAAGGGGTTTGTATGCACAATGAAATAAAGTTTTCCTAAAGTTCTGAAAGTCTCAGAATCACGACGGCTCTGGTAGGGTTTCTTCCCTTTTTGGAATATCACGCACAATGGAAATTGCGTAGGGAGCTTGGGACGCCTGTCTCTGTCAGGAGCTTGACCTTGCTGAGCACATAAGAACCCACCCATCATGTGGCAGGCACCACAGGGGGCACAGGGAATGCCCAGGTGACTAAGACACAGCCCTGCCCTCAAGGCTCTCTTGGGGCAGCCTTGCATTTGCTCCCCTCATACAAATGACCAGGGCAGTGGAAAAATGGAAAATATGCACTTGCACAAAGATGTCACCTTATTGCTGTGGGGTTCCTTGAACACTAAACTTTTCTAGTTTTAAAAGTTAAATCAGAAACAAGAGTCTTTGCTGGGGTGGCTTATGCCTGTAATCCCAACACTTTGGGAGTCCAGGGTGGGAAGATCACTTAAGCCCAGGAGTTTGAGACCAGCCTGGGCAACAGAGTGAGACTTTGACTCTACAAAAAAAATTAAAAATTAGTCTTGCATGGTGGTGCATACCTGTAGCCTCAGCTACTTTGGAGGCTGAGGTGGGAGGATTGCTTGAGTCCAGGAGGTCGAGGCTGCACTGAGCTGTGATTGCATCACTGCACTCCAGCCTGGGCAACAGAGCAAGACCCTGTCTCAAAAACAACCAAAAAATCTTTACTGAAATCTACCTGAAGGGATTTCTTCTACCTTAAATATATGAGACCACACACAAACACACACACACACACACACACACCCCTGACATGCACAAAAGCCACCTTGCCTAATATGCATTTTAGCCTGAGAAAATGATCATAACTGAGTAGGCTTAGAAATAAGATTTCCTAGTAACAACTACAAATAAAACTTCTCTTTTCATAGAAAACACAAAATTAAACCTTAAAGCCCAGTAATATATAATTAAAATGAAAACCTTTTAGAACTACTGTTTTTCCTAGGAGGCACTGCTCGGAATCCCCTGCCAGCTGGCTGGATGTGTGTGTGAAAGATCGTAGTATTTCAGGAGTTGCCTTTGCACGAGACATTTTTCTCAGCATTGCTCGTGGCTCATGGCCACGCTGCCCCGGCACCTGCAGGATCAGTCAGTTTGCACAAGCAGCTTCCCAAGTGAATGACGTACCTCCCCTTTCTGTTGTTCCCAAAGACCAACATCTGTCAGAGATCAGCATATGCATCCGCGTATTAAAGCGCTCACTGTTCTAAGACCCTGCACTTAATTTTCCCTTGGGTAAACAGAGCCAATAATGGATAAATACTGAAGGATCAAATATCCTTAAACTATCGGAGAAAGCTGTGAGTGCAGACTTTAATCCACATCTGAAGTGAGAAAAAAGAGACAGCAAAACACTGTGACAGAGGCTCTCCAAATCATGAGGGAGGAACACAGGATGGAGTTCATGCCACTGGCTGTGTAACAGCTTGGGAAGCATCTCTATGAATGGCCATGGGAAGGGCAGTTAGGACTCTACAAGTAAGTGCATTTAAATGTTGAATACATTGCGATCCAAACAAATGATCTTTGCACTTTCCAGAAATGAATAGCAGAAGGCCTTGCCTCCTCCTAAGCACAGTCAACCTGACACTCTCTGTAACCATACACTGAAAGATTTTTACAAACGTCCTACTAATTGCATTTTGAGGCAAGTTCCACTAGGAAGATGAACTTTGGACAGGCTGACAGTGTTGGCCTTTGCGGACATGGTTGGTCTTCTGATGGCTGAGCCAGCCCCTAGGGGAAACACACAGCTTGAGTTTATCTTTTAAGTATAAACTTCTGAGGATGAACCTTCCAGCCTCTCTGGAATTCTTGTCTAATACAGGAACATGATGTATTTTATACATTTCTACACATTCTTATCTTTTAAAAGAATCATTTCAACCTTTAAGATAATTTTGCCTGAAAAGATTATCCTATCCAAACTTTATCTCTTCACCATATGCAGTCACACAATTATTTTCTGATTTGCTTTAAGAAATAGAAACATTCAGCCTTTCAGATTAGAAATTTCTTTCTTGTAATGTAAAATAGAGATGCTTCCTTATTACTTAAAAAGAGTACATAAATCAATCTCGCCAAGGACTGGTATTCATCATAACCTTGTGTCTGTCTAACCTAAACCATCCAGGTCTACTTTTGAATTATCCTTATTTGGAAACTTCAAAACAAGGTTAAATATACAGCTGAGGGCTTTGGTAATAAATTGCTACTAGTAAAGCAGAAGGAGAAGCTCCAAGTGAGACGTTCCTGGGAAAAGCAGGCTGGCATCATCCACAGAAGAGCCACAAACATGTCTACACTGAATTGTTGTCCACCTCCAAAATTGCTGCCATATCCAGGCAGCTGCCGTTAGCCCTTTCCTGTAGGAGGTGGGGTGTTTGCTTCCATTCAGCCTTGTCTGTAAAACACCCGGCTAACCTGCAGAATGGACAAAGCAAAATATCACCTACACATGAGTAAGAGAAGCAGGACAGCGCATCCAACTCAAAGTCAATGAAAAGATTTGGTGTAATCCAAAGAAAAATTTGGTCTAATGCAGGAACTTGGGTTCCCTGTTATCTCTTTTGTAAGAGTGAGCTGTTAGTAAAATGCTGAAAAGCAAACAAAAAATGTAGACAGCAGCTCCAAAGAACTATATCACATCTATTTTTCAATGGATTAAAGAATGGTTAAGCCTTGAGAAGTCAACGAATAAATCACAACACATAGAACCTATAAATAATATATGAGTTGAATACATAACCAACTGTGTTAAAGCTCCGTCAGTAAAAAGACGAATAACCAAGAAGGCAGACAGCAAAAAAATAAATAAAATTGCTGTCACTAGTGAGAGCTCTTCATTCTTATTGCTTATGTTTTTGCAATAAGCAAATTTATGTAGTGAAGACAAACTAACAGACAAGCATGTGAGTTTGAGGCAATGGTTGTATGACTTCGTCATTTTGAAGACCATTTGACAACATTTCTCCTTTTGTAATTGCATGACTTCAAGTATTTGTTCATTTCTTTTCTGGAAAATTTATTTCTGTGTTTCCACATTCCTCAGAACAAGAGACCTTCAAGACTAGTCTTGCATGTGCACATATCACATGTGATATTTTCTCATATGATAGGCACAATTAATCTGCAAGCTGAGTATTATCATTATTTTAAAATAAGCAAAGTAAAGGCTTTTTGAGGCTAGAAAAAGTGCTTGTAGAAATGTATACAGTGTTAGACTTGTAACCCAGATGTATCTGAACCCCAAGTCTAGTGTAATACATTCTGCTGTCCCCTTCTTAAAAAAGCAGATAGAAAAGCAGATTACTGCCTTTTTAACACCAACAGCTTCTTTTTAATTTTTTATTTGTTTTTCATCAGTCCCAAGTTTTGTAGAATTTTGACCAGCAAACAAATGATTAAAATTAAGTCACAACACATTATCTATTTGTATTCACAGAAAACATTTATTAAAATAAGAGCATATGACCAACATGAGATAATACTGAGCCAGTATCATTCCATTAAAAGGGTTTTCAGAAATATATTCTTAGTAGTCTATTCGAGGACCAGAATAATAGTGTTTAAATGTTTAATCTGTATGATTAGGCCTTTTGGAATATTAACAAGAGCCATCCGGTGGGCCTCTTGAACTCCAGAGATCAGTGGTCTCTAACCTGCCATCAGAAGACACTAGATTCTGTGTTTTTAAATAACAGAAGCAGGTGATGTGATTGTGCTTTTCGTGAGAAAGCATTACCTTGAGGCAGAAATCCTTTCATATACCAGGCTAAATCCCTCCTGCTCCAGTGTAAACCCATTTCCTCTTCTGGCCTCTGGAGAAAAGGGAACAGCTGCTGGGTGTCTTTTAACTCTTCCTCTGGGGCCCAGGGGGCTGGGCCACTTTACTGTCAGTGCACCACATTGTAAGCCATGTTGGACAGATTCCTAATGAATGTTAGGTTTGTTATCCCCACTCTCATTTCCCAACATATTTTCCAGGTTCTCTTTTTGTTGTGCAAGTAGGGATTTAGATTCTGGGGATCCGGACATAAAAGCTTCAGACTCGGGAAGTATCTCACAGGACTGCTTGTATTCTTCATGTAGCACCAGGCTGAAGGAGAATGAAAATCTGATACCATGATAGCTGAAACTAATATCTGTTGCTGCTATTCCAATTGCATTTAGTACTTCTGGAAATTCTTGCCTCGGATCACAGTCATATTACCAGCTGGGGTCAAAATACCATATGAGGGATTCATATTTCTGTCTAATTCATTATACTGATGGTTTTTATGAAGCATCTGGAATTGGAAGTACTGGAAGGATTCACAGGGAATCCATTTGAAGCCATGACAAAACTGTTTTCCATTGATCAGTCAAATCCTGCTCAATCAGGAAATGACATTTTCAGTTCTCATCAAGTCCATTTTTAATATCCTGTTAACAAACAAAAATATAGATACAAAAATAATATTTAAGCCCACACTTAGAGAATCCTAGGGAAAATTCTGGAAAGAATTTGATGCATCTCCTTCTATCCCACACAAACCAAAATCCATGTTTGTCAGACAAAATCTTTTTCTCTTATTGTGTTGCTTTGGATCTTCATGTCTGAAACATCGAATAACCCTTGTAACAATATTTAAAATAAATCCTAATCTTTTATGCAGCTACTTAATGGAACCAACTTTCCAACTATTTGCTATCTCACTAAGAAATACAAAACAAGTATTCTAAAATGTATCGGTTCCAATTTGTAGAAAAACAGAAATCACACAGAGGTCAGGTCAAAGGCATTATTTTCTGTCAGCCCAGGTTATCATCAAGTCGAGATTCCAGGAAGAAGTGTATGCATCCAAGGACAACTGCTACCTCAGGTGGTTCCTGAGAAAACCCAAATGTGTATTACAGAGCTGTCCTTCCTCCATAACCTTTAATTTTTATAACAATTTTCAAATCTTTTTATTTCTCTTTGGCTTCTGAGCCTCCACAAATAACTTTCTAAAGTCATTCTCTTTAAACTATTAGAACAAATACTGACTGGAAGAGTTCAAATACTGACTGGAAGAGTTCTGCAAAGAAAAGACACTAAAAATTGGCCTCCCTACTGGAAAAAAAAAAAAAAAAAAAGGGCCTCCTAAGGAACAGGATTCAGATGAAAATCTAGCAAACTCAACTTGACTGGCTTTTCTAAACCATGTATACAATCTCCACAGACATTTTAAGGGGGCAAGTTCCAGGTCAATTTATAGCTCTAATTCCATCTAATCTTAAAAATAAAGTTTATATCATGAATGTTTTTGTCAGAGGCATTTGAACCAGAGCAGCTCCATCTTGAATAGGAACTGGGTAAAATAAGGCTGAGACATACTGGGCTGCATTCCCAGACAGTTAAGCATTCTAAGTCACACGATGAGAGAGGAGGTTGGCGCAAGATACAGGGCCATAAAGATCTTGCTGATAAAACAGGTTGTAGTAAAGGAGCTGACTAAAACCCACCAAAACCAAGATGGCCATGAGAGTGACCTCTGGTCATCCTCACTGCTACACTCCCACCAGAGCCACAACAGTTTACAAATGCCAGGGCAATGACAGGAAGTTACCCTATATGGTCTAGAAAGAGGAGGCATAAATAATCCACTCCTTGTTTAGCATATCATCAAGAAATAATCATAAAAATGGGCAACCAGCAGCCCTCAGTGCTGCTCTGTCTATGGAGTAGCCACTCTTTTGTTCCTCTATTTTATTAATAAAGTTGCTTTCACTTTACGGACTCGCCCTGAATTCTTTCTTGCAGGAGATCCAAGAACCCTCCCTGAGGGTCTGGATCGGGACCCCTTTCCTGTAACATTTTTATTGAAAACTAACAACTTCATTTCCGCTACCAACTAAAGTAAAAGAAGGATAACTACATTGGTGCATATATGCATGCATAATTTTATGACACTAAGTAATTTTTGATAAACATAAATATAATCACGTAATTCACCCTCCCTCTACAGCTAAATTCATCCTGGGCTTACTTATACTGTTCTTCACAAAAGCTAAATATGATAACGTACAAGGAACTTGCACAACCTGTATCTCATCTCTCAATATTCCTTGATATTGCCTGTGCTTCTGATATACTGAACTGTTTTCAGCTTCTGAAAATGTTATATTTTCTAAAACCTCTGTGCCCCTACACATGCCATGCCTTTTGTATAGAATTCCCCTCCCTCTCCTCTTCTCTTCCATGTGAATATCCCTCTCCCACTAAGGTTTACACCCCCAATACATGCCTGACTTTTGCTGAGTAGTCTATTCTCTCTGTCCCTCCTTTGATCAAGACTAAATTAAATTATCCTCCTTTGTCTTCCCACAACTTCTTGTGTCATCATTATTTTCCATCATTCCTACTGGAGGAACAATACCATGAGATTAACAACTGGCTGGTTACCAACTGGCAGCCAGAAGATTAAGTGGGGCAGCTCCTGAGAGGCACCTGTTGCCTTTGCTGAGCAGCTTGTGCAATGGCTTCCAGCACCGGGAGTGCTAGCTTGTACTAGAAGAGGGTGGGTCTCCCCAGGGTGGGGCCCCCCATCATAAGCTCTGTGGCTCAGGAGGTTGTGCAGAGTCAACATCCTCAGAGCCAACCATTTAGATTTCCTGTCCCTAAGCCTGGCAAATGGCAAGCACCTCCAGTTCTAGCTACAGAGAAAACTGAGGCACGAGGGTCACTTGAACCCAGGAGTTCAAATTCAGCATGAGCAACACAGCAAAACCCCATCTCTAAATAAACAAACAAACAAATAAAATAAATTAACAGATGTCTTGTCCCCAACCCGAGCTTCAGGATCTCAGGTTTTCTTAACCAGTGCTCTGACCTTAACCTGGCAGACATGCCTTGGCCGAGCATTCAGACATCTCTGGCACTCCATGACTCTATTGGATCATCAGTCTACTGCCTAACTACCTCTGCACTTTCAGCACAAGAGAGAAGGACCTCTTTGTCACCCTGTAACTGTTTGTTAATGACCCTCTTTCCAGTTATCCTTCTGTGGGGCACTTATACAACTTAGCAATAACTAGCCAGCTCTGCAGACTTTGTAGGTGTTCTTCCAAATGCTCAAATCATCACAGCTGTAATCACTGTACTTCATCTGGACATTTCTCCAGGTCACCACCTGAGAAATTAAACTCCAGGGACTACCTGTATCTTCCATGGCACTCATGATGGTATTCTCTTCACCTGCCAGGTGACGACAGATCCAGTTCCAAATCTCCATGTTACTCAGGTTTTCTTGGACCACTCTCAGAATTACTTGTATTAAAAAACCTTTGAGAAGCAGAAGCCAAAATGAGGTTAGATGTGCAACAGATTTATTAGAGGAAATATCCGGAAGAGAAAGAGAGGAGGTGGGACAGCCTTTGGATCGGGATTCAGGTATAACCCCTGTAAAGGAGAGGGAAGGAAGGAGGGTTGCACAGGAAGAGCCACAGACTGGAATGCATTTCTAAAAGTTTCAGCTCAGCTAGTGGGGAGTCCTTGAGCAAAAGTTGCCAAAGTCAGACACTGCAAAAGTTAGGCATTGGCCAGGAGTAGCCTATAGGAAGTGCAGGCCTGGTAGGAACACAGTGGAAGGCTCAAATCTCAGCACCTGAAGCCATCTATCAAACACCTCCTCTAGCAGACATGTGAGGGGCATACTTTTACAGCCACCACAGTCATCCAGTTGGCAAATGACTGGCCTTATTATAAAATATAGATGGGTAGTTTAACTGTGCATAGTTTCTATATGTATGAATTTCATTTACAATTATTTAGTTAAATAACAGCAATCCTCCAACAAATTTCACAGTATATTAAGTGGGAGTAATTGTATTAATTACAGACTTTGCTGCTAGCTCTTTTCCCACAGATCACTACATTAATAGCAGATGCTTGTCATAAACAATGGACCACTAATGCTACTTCTTCCAGTCTGTTGATGATGGGTCACTGCACCTCAGTTATTCAGTTCCTGCACAGACAGCAAAGTGTGTGTTGGTATCAGTGCCTTGTCTCCCAGAGGTAAACCCATGTGACATTTATACAGATAATCAGAAAAGGAAACTGGCCAACAAATATGAAATTGAAACACACACACACAAATAGAAAAAGTGATGATGCTAGAAGTGAAATTTGTATGGAATGTAAATAGAGTTCTGGAAAAAATAACTGATTATGGAATGTTGACACTGCCACTGATGGAGAGACTCTAGATTTGCAGCCAGAAGAACCTGGTGAAGATGAACTTACCAACATAAATGCAAAAAATTGTAGTGATGAAAAGGATGAAAATCTCACAGAGGAACTGATGCCATTAAAAATCTTTACCTTAAATGGATACTCAGAGATACTTCACAAGGTTAAAAGCGCAAAGGATAAAATGTTGGAAGCTGATCCAAACTTAGAATTGGGTGTCAAGATTCACCAAAGCCTAGAAAAAAATGCTCACTCAGTACTATAAGTTATACATGAAAAGAAGACAAACATTGCTCAAACTACTCTTCATAAGTTCTTTTGCAAAAGTATAAAGCACTTTAAGTCCTATTTCTAATGCTTTAAATTACAGCATACTAAAAAAAAACTTTTACCATGTTTTTAAATTTCCTTATACATTTATAACCAACAGTGAAAGAGATTTCAATGTTTTGACAAGAAATTTTAAAGGTCACGAACAATTGTAATATTTCCCCATTGATTATTAAGACTATATGTATGGTTTCAGCTCATACAGTCATTTTTATGATCTTGTCTACAGCAAGGAGTGCCCGCATATATCATTGACTTGACCATGCTTGCTTTTCCTCAATAATTAATAGTCACCAAAGATTTGGATAATTGGGCAAGACAAAATATGTGATAACAATTCAACACAGAAAATTAATAAAATTATAATGATATTCAGCAGTTTTAACCACATACTATATGTAACATAACCAAATGTCACATTACATCATATGGAAAGTTTTTCTAACATTTTTAAAGGTTAGGAAATCAACAATCATTTATCTGACCACTGAATTCTGAAAGTTCAATAAGAAAGTTGAGGCATTTTCTCCTAGCTATTTACTGTAGAAATACCTTTTCAATGAGTAAATGACATTGAGCAGCGTATAAAAAGAGACTTTCCTCAGAGGCACAAGCTAGAACTGCTTTCATGGCTTCTGTTTACTGTCAAGATGGTACATATACTGCTAGCTCCATCCCTAAAAATAAACCTGGAGAAACCATAGCAGCCAAAGAGAAGCCTGGACTCCAGGAAACAATAGAAACAACTTCCCCTGCTGACACCAGAGACCATGTTGAGCTGATGTGCCTAGGAGGTGAGCAACTGCAGCCCAGGGCTGTGTGCTGCCCAAGTGGCAGTGAAAGGATAAGCTGGATGGAATTGTTTAATTCTCTGTCCTTCATCCCATATTTTTTTTTTTTTTTTTGAGTTGGTACAGTAACTACTCATTCACTCCCCAGAAATGGCACAGACAGCCCAAAGCATCGGGGTTAGTGATCTGTACCAGGGTGGTTCAAAGCCCTGCCTGTGAGAACAATTAATGAAAGCAGGTAGTGGGTACTGGCTAAGTAGCTGCCCTTGGGCATTTGGTTCTCCAACTCCTTCACCTCCAAACTTGCATGGCTGCTGGAATACCACCACAGGAGACTGATTTTCCCTAGTGCAGGATCTTTCTAAGTGTGGAAAGGTAGAATCCTGCCCAAGAGAGTTGCCTGGTACAGTAGAAGCAACAAGGGTCACCAAGAGTAAATTTTTGGTATTTGGGCCCATTCTCCTTGAGGTTATCTGGTCCCCTTCTGTTCCAAAGCTGGTACAGTTTGTGGCATGGACTTCAGTTTCTTCCCCATATGTTTTCTGACTGAGTAGCTGATACCTCTAGGGACCATCAGAAGCCCAATGAATTCAGAAGACAAAAAGCTAAATATATGCCACTGAAGCAGAATTGTGAAAATCAAGAATTTCCAATATCCTGATAAGAATATTTAAAGGAGAAATCATAGGAAATATTTGTAACATAAATCAAGAACCAGAAATAATAAAAAAGAGGAAATATTAGGTAAATAAAATACAAACACTGACATAAAGAGCATGGTAGATGGGACAAACAATAGGATGGGTGCAGTTGAAGAATTTTAAAGAGATAAAAAGCCTGATTCAGTAATTCTCCAAGAAGAAAATTTTTAAAAAGTAAAAAAAGAAAACATAGACAAAGAGAAGTAATAGATATAAAGGATAGATGTAGAAGTACGAACATATGCATGATAAGAGTACCAGAAAGCATATTAAAAGAAAAGATCTTTGAAAAAACATTTTTTTATAATTAATAAAAGATAAAGACTTTATTTGAATGTGTTAAACTGCACAGATAAGAAGTGTGGGGATTTAACAAGAGAGACTTAAGAATATCAAATGTAGTGAGGCTTAAGAATATCAAATACAAAGAGAGATTCTAAAAGCATGAATTAAGAAATCTCATTACAGAGATCTTCATTACTCTTGATAAGCTTTTTGCATGATATAAGACTTACAAAAATGTGCCACAAATCCCAAAGCTAACTTGAAATAGATTCCTATTTTCTTGAAATTATCAGACCCCAGATATTGTATGGAACTGGCTGAAAACAGCAAAGGCTATGACTGTCTCTTCTTAGCGGGGATGATTCCTGAAGATTGAATCCTCCTCCTAACCTACTTTGAAAAATATTAGACCACTCTTGTTAATATATTCATTGTAATCTAGCTTCCTATTTGACCTTTCAGGACCTTTTCTTCCTTTGGGGTTTTTCATAGAAATTCCTATTTTTTGGTAGTTCAACATAATATTCCAAATAAGCTGTAGTCCTATAGCTTTCATATTAAATTAATGGTAAGTAAAAACTAGTTTTATAAAAGTCAACAACAAAAATTTCATAAAATAGTTAAAAATGTAGTCACGTGTGAAAATCATGAGGACAGTTTTACTCTTGGTATAGAGAATGAAGAAAGAAAAATATATTTAGAAAGAAAGCTGTAAGAGCAGAATAAGAGTAGTAAGAAAGTGAGGGTGGAAATTGAGTGGGCTGCAGAAATAATTCATGACTTGGAGATGGAAAAAGCCATAGGACAGGAATGAAAGCACATTAAACATGCTGGACAGAGAATATTATTTAATTCCTAAGTGCTATTGTTCAAAAGAAATACTACAAAGGAACACTAAATAGTATAAGACCCTGATAAGACCTGTGTTCAGTCCCTCTTCCTTTCCTTTCCTTTCCTTCCTTCCTTCCTTCCTTCCTTTCTTTCTTCCTTCCTTCCTTTCTTCCTTCCTTCCTTCCTTTCTTTCTTCCTTCCTTCCTTCCTTCCTCCTTCCTTCCCTCCCCCTTCCTTCTTTTCATTCTTTCTCTCTTTCATTTTGGACACAGGTTTACCGGGGACATTAACAGCCTCTCACAGAGCAAAGTTCACTTTGCCTATACTCATATTACCTCTCTAAGGAGGAGATTTAGATTCAACATATAGTCCAAAACTATGCACTTGCCTCTGTCTGCTGCAAATCCAAAAATAGGGAGTTCATTATATCCCTAGTTTTTATTTGAGATTTTGACTTCCTGAACTGGAACCTATGGTCCCACTCACAGGTTACCAAACCAGGTAAGTAGAAGGTCTCAGTTACACTGGTATCATTAAAAGCAAAACAAGGACTGGAGTTATGCATGTATAATTTTTTGAAAGGTAGTCAGTAAGCTGATTTTTTGTGAGGGCCTTATACAAGTATGAACCAGGACCTGCTGTGATTTCCTTCTCAAATAAATACCTGCTGAGGATCATAAATCACCCATATTTTAGATTGATTAAGTATGTGTGTTTTTACCAAAGGCTGATAGGAGCAGCAGAAACAGCTCAACTGGTTTCTGAAACGAACAATTAAATCCAGTGTTTACCTCCTTAATGTATCACGGACTGTATATTGGACCCAAATATCAGCAAGATTTATGAGCTTTATTGAATCAATTTCTAGTTCCAAATTGTATGGCCCCTGTATCTTTAACTACAGGTACCATACCATAAGTATAACACCTTCTCAGTGGCTTGAAAGGGTTTGTGCTTGTTTGTTAAGGCTTAACAACCAGGAAGCGGTTTCAGCACAGGACTATGGGGGAAAGATGATTTCATGGTTTTTCAAGTACATTTATATAAGTGATTTCTACCACCCTCATCCAACTCATCCAAAAAAACCACCTGGGTGATAGTTATCCATTCTTGGGGGGTTGTTTAAATACTTTAAAAGTATGTGAGAGAAAAGTCCTTTACAATTAAACAAGATCATCTGTTGATTATGGTTCTTTGTGACTGACTGTATAGACCACATCCTATGTTGTCCTAATTGGTCAAGCAGGCAAATGATTTCAAATGTTGCTCCTAGATTGACCTAACATTCCGAATACAAACAACCACTCTCTCTTTGGAAGCAAAGAGGTGGGTTTTTAACCACTGTCTCATTTCTCTAAGAGTAAGAGGAACAAGTAGATCCAGTATGTGCATTTAGTATTTTAGAAGCCTAAGGCAAGGTAAGAGGTGTGCCCCCAGCTACTTTATGGAAGAGAAAGCCCATGGGTCTCTCTAGAACACAGATGCCCTGATCATGGGAGAAATGGGATGGGATGTGGAGTCATTCCTTGTTCTGATGGTAAACAGGGAATATTACACAGCTAGGGAGAGTCCTTCTAAGTTCTTTCTCACCCACCAGGGCAGTCATATAAATCAGTACCCCAAAAAAGGTCTCATGTAGTGAAAACACTGTCCACCTTCTTCTCTGGACACTATAGTGGAAGTAAAATAAACAAATGTAGGAGTTGATTCTTCTTGCTACCATAGATTACTCAATATTTAATGATAAGGTACTATTCCCAGAATGTATTACATGCAACTTCCAAGTGAAAAAACTTTTATTGCCCTTTAAAAGAGACACAGGAAAACATACAAATCCTCTCTAGCAAGAGGATACTTATGGTCCCAGATTACTCTACATGCCAAGTGCATTTCCTCCCCACGTGCATCAGGATGTGGTCAGTCTAATACCAGTCTTTATATAATCAGTGATCGTGAAAAATGATCTTTCTGCTTCTCAAAGAAGATAGAAACCTATGTCCTCTTCTAAGTACACAGGACACAATTCTCTTCTCTCCCATATGAATGAAATTCTCCTGATCTAATCTAGAAGACACAGCTGAAATATACTCATTATACTCTAATTCACTTTCACAATTATAATATATTCATTCTGACATTATCTGTCTTAGGCTTCTTTCATTCTACCTTTCTCTGACTCCCTGTTTGCACTGGAGTTGTAGGTTGTCTTCCCCTTATGATCTTTTATTCCTGGTTTCCCGTTTCCCTAAACCATTAAAATTACATTATTTTCATAATGGCTCATGAAAGCTCTTCAGCCTGGGGTATTCATAGGTACTTGGCATATAATCAAACCTGCTGAATCGCCCTCAGAATAGGTTTTGGTACAGTCTGGTGTAGTTTTATATTTTCTGTTTTCAGAGCTGCCCAAGATTTCAAAAGGAAGTCTATAACACAGAAAGATTTTAAGGCCAGGTCTTACATTAAATTAAAGGAAAGAATGTGTCAAGGGATTTCTCAGCAAGGCATGGTACAAGAGGAATGGAACTCTGCTCCAACTGTGGAAAACTGTGGGGAAGTTTGAAAGGAGAAACCAGACCGAATTGGGGCAAGTTCCTCCGCCATGCTGAGTGACAGTTACTCTCATTGAGACATGGTAGAAGACAAATAGGTGTTGTTTGTAAACTCTAAATGGTTGTAAACTAAATTTTTTCATTTAAAAATATCCTACTGCTTTAACTGCTCAACAAATTTGTTAAAGTGACTAAGAAGACTCTTACTTAATTCCTTCAATATGGCAAGACAAGTTTTTAAAAAGGAAAAAAGAAAACAACAACAGAATTTGAACAGCTTGAATTCCCATTAACAAAAGACAAACTGGCAAAATAATTTAGCGTCCTCAGTGCTTATTATTTGAAACCAGCCACTCACCTTGGTCTTTGCACAGTAGTAGAGACCGAGCTAATTTACTGAAAGCAGTGAACAGAGTTGCACTTGTGTGGTGTGAAGGTGATGGGCTTTCAGATAAAGTTGCTTTAAGTGGAAATCAGTGTAAGGAACACCTGGCCTAACTCCCAGCAGAGCATTAGTTGGAAACTAGAGAAAGACCCACTTTTAGAACCACTAATGAGCCCCAGGTGAAAACTCTGTTAACTAGACAGCTCCTTTTTTCAAAATTTCCAATGTTTTGATTGATAAGCAAATTACTTAGGATTCCTAATTTTCCATTACATTAAACCATAACCTTTGTTTTTTTTTCTCTCAGGAAACACATTTTTGTCTCTAGCTACCAAATGGGTATCGTGAGTTATAGAATATATCAGCTTCCATGTGGGGAATTCTTGGTGAGACAAATGTACTTACTTGTGGTAGTTTGACTCTACAGAGTGTTTATGATCCAAAAAAGTAAAATGGGAATAACTTTGGGATTTGAAGTGGTTAATGAAGCACATACTGTTGCATCTTTCTATATTTTCAGCATTGTTCCATCTGACAACAAATACAATTTTAAAGTATCTTTCACTATTTTAAAAGAAAATAGATGCCTATTTAAATTTGTAATTAAAATATGAAAATATCCAGTTACCATCAAGTCTCAGGTGCTGAGAAGCATTGGCTATAAGGAAAATTAACCCGTTGTTGTTTAGCATTATTTCTTCAACATATATTTAGCACATACACTGTTACCAGGTATTAAGAAGAAATAAATACATATGTAAGGGATTTACTCATACTGCACACTTATACTAAAACCAAAGTCTTGTAGATGTATTGCAACATGCTGATGTTTGTTTTTGTTTTAGTTTGAACATTATTTATTCACAAGATTATTTTTTGAAACCTATCATTCACTGGGCAGCACAGCGATATCTAAAACAGATACGGTCAGTGCATTCATGGAGTTCATAGTATAGTAGTGTTGATAAACACCAAACAAATAAAGGTGGAAATTGCTGTAATTATGACTAAGCTCCATAGATGAAATGTCTAGGGTGCAATGAGAGTGTGTATAACAGAGGAACCTAATTTTGACTGAAAAATCAGGGAGGACTTCCTTGAGGAAGTAACGGTAGGTTAAAACCAGAAAGATAAACAGAAATTAGCCAGATAAAGAGAAAGGAAAAAAAAAAGAGCCTTCCACATAGCAGACAAGGCCTTACAAGAAGAAACCTGGAATCAAACACCTAGAAGAGAGAAAAGACAGGAATCTCCCTAATGATTCACACTTCGCTGCCTTTTTAAATGAGAGTGCTGAACATGTAGCACATTTTTTCTGACTTTTCAAGTCATCATTTTAATCATCAATAATTATGCTGTGCTAAGAAAGGGTATCATTAGGAGTTATAAAGATGCTCCTGAGATCAATGCTCCCAAGTAATTTTGCTTCTTAAGTTCTTATATTTAAGGTGTCTGGTGTTCCTGTATTTATTTTTGTCATCAATACCACTTTTGATTTCTAATAGCGTTTATGCTACTAAAGCTGCTCCTATTGTTAATTGTTATATTAGAATCTGCTGTGGTTGGCAAATATGGATAAGATATATCTACTAGACATGTGAAGAAGCAGGAAAAAGGTGACCCATAGTCAAATTTAAAATCTGTTGGGAGAAACAAAGGAATGAGAAAAACTGTATTTTTTGCAGTAAGGATGTAAAAATGGCTACTACAATTATGTACAAGGATTTTTTAGAAACATGTATATAATAATGATACGGATTAAAGATATAAAAATAATCAAATGAAATGTCTGGGGTAATACGCATGAAATAAAAAAAACCTAAATAATTGGATAAGTAGAAGAATTTTTTAGACTCAACAAAAGAAAAACATCAGACAAGAAACAGAAGAAAAAGGTAAGCAACATAAATTTTGCAAATATAAGTACAGAAAAATGAAAAAGACTAAAAAGTTTAACAAAACTTCAGAATTATGGAACAATATCAAGAGGTCTATCATATTTACAATTAGAGTTCAAGAGGAAATAGGCAAGAAGAGGGTACAGAAAAAAACATTTAGAGAAATAATAACTGAAAAATTCCAAATTTGGTGAAAAATATAAACTAAACCCATAAACCTAAGAAAGTCAGTGAGTCCAAAGCAAAATAAATACAAATAAAACCATACTAAGGAAGATCATAATCAAATTCCTGAACACTAATGTTAAAGTTATGAGAAAAATTACAGAAAATTATAAAAGCAGATATTTTTAATAATCACATACAGAGGAACAAAGGTAAGAGTGAGTTCTGACTCCTTATGTAAAAATAAAGGCAAACCAGAAGATAAGAAAATGACATATTTAAAGTATTGAAAAATTCTACGTAAGATGTAGGAAGCTAGAAAGAGCATTATTCCTATACTAGCAACAGGAAAAATATAGATGATTTCCCAAATATTATTTTTTCCTGTGCTCATTAGAACTAAAAACATGGGACTACCTACTAGCCTGACATCTAAGCAAAGATAGGTGCTTCCTCAGACAGGCTTACCATGGGAAAAAGACAGGGTTAGCAAAGGAGTTGGTAAAATTTCAGCTATAATATCTGAGATACTGTTAAGGTGAAGAATAGAGTGAAAGTATAGATCTTCTTGGAATCACAGACACAACACGAGTTTGCATCTACTCATAGGCTCTTCTTGTCCACAGATCTCACTGGGTGCTCATAAGCAGTATTGGGGCAGGAGAGAAGACCTGGAACATCTCCGCTGTGTGTGAGTCTGGAGAAAGGGAACAGATGCCAGTGTGGAAAGGCAAGAAGTCCTAACCAAATTCTTCTTCCTATTAGATAAAAAGCCTTAAGCCAGTAGGGGAAGAGCAGAAAACTCTGTCACTCCTAGGGCCAAAGCCAGGACTCAGGTGAGGTAAGCAAAGCATCCAGGGGGCAAAATATAAAAAGACATTCACTTCCTGGTTTGTGCAGTGTCAACTTTGCATTTGTACAAATCTGACAGTGAAGATCTCCTTAAATATTGTGCCCTAGGCACTTTGCTTCCTTCACCCAGGCCCCAGCATTCAAAGGCACAGGTGAAAACTTATGGCAGCCAGGGGAAAGAAGTAGAACAAAGTTGACTACTACCCTAGAGTAAGAGGTTGAAACTGGCACGGATGTAGAACATAAGAGAGCTTTGGCCGGGCGCGGTGGCTCATGCCTGTAATCCTAGCACTTTGAGAGGCCAAGGAGGGCGGATCACCTGAGGTCGGGAGTTCGAGACCAGCATATCCAACATGGAGAAACCATGTCTCTACTAAAAATACAAAATTAGCCAGGCATGGTGGCGCATGCCTGTAATCCCAGCTACTCGGAAAGCTGAAGCAGGAGAATCACTTGAACCTGAGAGGCAGAAGCTGCAGTGAGCTGAGATCACACCATTGCACTCCAGTCTGGGCAACAAGAGAGAAACTCCATCTTAACAATAAATAAATAAATAAAAAAGAGCCTCTAACACCGGGGAGACAGGATCACTGAGAAAGCCCTAAACACTAAGACCTAGGGGAACATGACTTGCCTAAGACTGAGGCTGAACCAGAATCACAATGTCTACTATATGTCTACTATTCTTCCACCACCAAGCTAGCAAGTCTTGAACAACACGTAACATCAGTTTACCACTTTTGGACAGACAAGAGCATAGAGAGACATCTCTGAAGTGCACAGGAAAGTCTAAAACCAGGAGTGAAATATGAACATCATGAAAAACCCTCAGCAATCCAGTCCTCACCCTGATCACAAAGTAATGTTAGAAATATTGGAAGACAGTGATGCATTAAGAGTAATCGTAGCAACAACGTCACCACCCAAACCCAGCTTAGCTCCTAACCAGAAAACCTTAAACCCCACATCAAAGACCTAACAGAAGAAAACCTGTGCCCATTTTCAGGCACAAGTAATAATAATCTCAGCCTGTGCTATCCTACATATTATGTCTTGATTTCAACCAATTATTATAAGAATTTTCCGAAGGGAAAGAAAAAGAAAAACTGTCAAGAAACAAAGCAATCAACAGGACAACATTCAGTTATGACACAGGTGTTTAATATAGCAAACAGAAAAAGTAAAATTTCTATGATTCACCGTGAGATACCATTATACACCTAGTGAAATGGCTAAAATTGAAAAATAAAAACTGATAATACCAAAGATGTGTAACAACTGGAATTTTCAAAATGTGTGCAAAATTATAAAGCCACTTTGGAAGACAGTTTAAAAAGTTAAATATATACTTACCATGTGTCCCACTAATCCTACTCTTACATATTATCCAAATGTATTAAAAATTTGTTCACACAAAAGTCTGTATATGAATATTTACAGAAACTATATTCATAGTGCTAAAACTGGTAGCCTAGATATTCTTCAACTGATAAGTGGATAAAATATGGTACACACATTCAATGGGATAACACAACAGTAAAAAGGAGTGACTTATCAAATTAAATAACAACATGGACAACACTTAAATGTATTTTTCTAAATGAAATAATCCCAAATATTATATATTATATTATTCCATTTATATGACACTATGGAAAAGGGAAAATTATAAAGATGGAAAACAGATTGGTGCTACCGGGGTCTATCTTACATAAACAAACAAAGAAGGGACAACTCACCTTTACAAAATAATTCCAGTCAACAAATGTAGACAAAATGAAAAAAAAGAGAAAATGACCATCAAAACATTACATTCACAACTGTTGCAGATAAAGTCTATCTATGAATGCTAAAATTCATGGACAAAAATTTAAGGAGAAATAGGATATTTGCATAGTCTCTAAATGTCTCCCCCCAAATATTTGTTAATTATAAAGAAGGAAATATTAATTTACGGTGGAGAAACTTGGCAGATACCACCTAAACTATGTCAAGAATGTTAACATCACTAATAAAATATATTGATAACCGTGAACTCCCTGATACAATGCACTGAGAAAAGCCCATCACCTCTGTGGTGTATTTCTACAAAATCAATATTCTCAATCAACTCTGGAGAAAACTACCACCAAGAAAAAATGGAAGGATGTGCTACAAAAACCTGAATAGTAGTTTCCAAAAGCATCAAGGTCATTAAAGGAAAGGAAAGACTGAGAAATTGTCACAGGTTAGAGAAGACTAAAGAGACATGACAACTAAATGTAATGTGGCACCCTGTTGGGATCCTGGAACAAAATAAGGACTTTAGTAGAAAAAAATATTGTGAAATTTGAATACATTCTGTAGCTTAGTTAATAGTACTGTGCCAATCTTAATTTCTTAGTTTTGATCATTGTACCATGCTTACATAAGATATTAATATTAGGGGAAGCAGGGTTAAGCAGATATAGGAACTCTTTGTACTATTTTTGCAATTCTTCTGTAAGTCTAAAATCATTACAAAAGAAAAAAATTAAAACAATAATAGTTATTAATGTGTTCAAGTTTTTGGAAAAAATATAGCCAGCATCCATAAACAGATGGTGGAATTTCAGCAGATAGATAAAAACTAAAAGAAAGAAACAAATGAAAATTATACCAGATATAAAGATGGCCTTCGAGGGATGTACTGCTAGACTTCAGACAACTGAAGAAAAAATCAGTAATTTTAAAGATAGCTCAATAGAAATTACCCAAACTGGCTGGGCACGGTGGCTCACGCCTGTAATCTCAGCACTTTGGGAGGCCGAGGCGGGCAGATCACGAGGTTAAGAGATCGAGACCATGCTGGCTAACATGGTGAAACCCCGTCTGTACTAAAAAATGCAAAAAAATTAGCCGGGCATGGTGGTGAGTGCCTGTAGTCCCAGCTACTTGGGAGGCTGAGGCAGGAGAATGGTGTGAACCCAGGAGGTAGAACTTGCAGTGAGCCGAGATCGCACTACTGTGCTCCAGCCTGGGTGACAGAGCAAGACTCTCTCTCAAAAAAAAAAAAAAAAAAAAAAAAAAGAAATTACCCAAACTGAGCTAACACATAAAAATAAATGGTTAAAAAAAATAATAATAATAAAAAAAAAAAGCAGAACAAAACATTCAGTACTCTGGGACAAAGTCAAGTGGTCTTACATACTATCCTTGGAATCCCAGAAGGAAAAGAAAGAGATAAAGCAAAGCAGTAAACATTTTAAGAATGGCTGATAATTTCTCCCAAACAATGAAAGATATCAAACCACAGATCCCAAGAAAAAAAGACGACAACAAGCACAAGAAATACTGAAGGACTGGGGAGGGAGAAAAGAAAAGGACACTATAGCATTCCATATCCACAAAAATGTCCTTGAAAATGAAGGTAAAAAATATTCAAACAAACAAAAGCTGAAATAATTTGTTAAAAGCAGGACTTTATTATGAAAAAATGTTAAAAGTTCTTCAGTTCAAAGGAATACAAAATCAGTTGGTAACTTGGATATATAAAAATTAATAAAAGTGCATCAGAAATGGTAAAAAAGTATAGGTAAATGTATAGGCCTTTCTTCTCATTTTTGAACTCCTAAGGTAGGAAAATGGCTTCGTAAAATAAAGATGATGACAATATTTTGGGGTTTTATATAATATGTAGGGGTATAATGTGTGACAACAAGAGCACAAAGAATAAACTAAATTATACTGTTGTAAGGTTTTTCTGTTACAAGGGAAATGATGTAATGCTATGCAAAGATCTAGCAACGTCAACCAAAAAATTAAAACACATACTGCAAATGATAGTAGGGAAAATAAAAATACCAAAAATATTTAATTGATGAAAAAGAAGGCAGGGGTAAGGGATGAAGGGGATAAATAAGATAGGAAAAGTGGAAAACATTTGAACTTTATCATACAGATAATTATTTTAATGTAAATGGCCCAAACAGACCTATTAAAAGTCAGATATTGTCAAACTAGATTGGCAAAACAACTAAACTATATGTTGTCTAACATAACGAACATTAAATGTGAAGAATCAGATAACTAAAATGTAAAAGGATGAAAAATGATATGCCACCCAAAACTAAACATAAGAGAGCTGGGCAATATTATTTAAATAAGACAAATTAGACTGTGATACACAAAACCTAAAAGGGATGTAGAAACATAAAAATGCAGGTGTCAACTCATCAAAACGACATAATAATACAGGCTTAACCAATTCCTATCAAAATCCCAGGTATTTTTATTGTGGATATAGATAAGATATTCTAAAATTTATACAGAAAGGCCAAGGAACTAGAACAGCTAAAATACTTTTGAAAAAGAAAACTAGTGGGAGAATTCCATCTACACAAATTCAAGACATTCTGTAGCGACAGAAATCAAGGAAACAAGGTACTGTTGGAGGGATAGACACATAAATAAATGGAACAGAATGGAGAACTCAGAAGTAGACCCACACAAATATGCCTTACCTATTTATTTATTTTTATTGTGGTAAGATATATGTAAAACATAAAGTTTGTTATTTTTATCATTTGAAGTGTGCAATTCAGTGGCATTAATTACATTCACAATGTTGTGCAACCATCATCACTAGTTCCAAAACTTTTTTGTTCCAAAGAGAAACTCTGTAACCATCAAGCATTTAATTCCTCATTCTCTCCTCCTCTCAGCCCCTGATAATCTCTCATCTACATTTTGTCTATGAATTTGCCTACTGTGGATACTTTATATGTGTGAAATCATACAATATGTCTC
The DNA here is from genome assembly GCF_000951045.1 of Mandrillus leucophaeus. Lineage (NCBI taxonomy): Eukaryota > Metazoa > Chordata > Mammalia > Primates > Cercopithecidae > Mandrillus > Mandrillus leucophaeus. The sequence continues at coordinate 1,059,961 of NW_012106653.1, forward strand.
ATTTTGTTTATGGCTTATTGCACTTAAAAGAATTTTTTCAAGGTTCATTCATGTCATGGCATGTATCAGAATGCTTTTCTTTGTATTGATGGATAATATTCTATTGTACACATATGCCACATTTTGTTTATTCCTCTGTTGATGAACACCTGGGTCGTTTTTACTTTTTGGCTGTTATGAATAATGCTGCAATGAAAATTTTTATACAAGTATTGGTTTTAGCTCCTGTTTTCAAATATATAAATATTTTTTTAAATTTAAAGTTTTTAAAAACTTGTCCAAATACATAAGAAAAGAAGCAAACAAATACAGAACCATGGGGAAAAACATATTTCTTTTCACAGAAGAATAAAAACTGAATGGCAAATAAATATATAGAAAAAGGGCTTAATATTACTCATACTCAGAGAATGAAAAATAAGAAAATATGAAGATGTGCACACACACATACACACACACAAAAAAAAGACTTACAAAAATTAAGTCTAGCAATACCAAATGTTGGGAATTGCATACATGCTAATGGGAGTGCCAACTGGTAAAGTCACTTTGGAGGATGTTTGGCATTATCTTATAAAGTGGAAAACATGCATGTTCTGCAACCCAGTAATTCCACACCATCAAAATAAGAGAACAACAAATAAAGGATATGTTGTTATTATACACATTCTAATATAAGGCAAAACCAGAGAAAAATAAATTGCTATTGAATACAGAAACATAAGAGACAACACATATGTTAGGTCCGTTATCTGATATATGCGATGAGTTGGGACATAAGAGCCATGATTAATTTTATAGTTGATGAAAAACTTATTATAAATTACATGAAGCAAGCATGTCCTTAGTGCCTACACACTGATAAAGAGGATGGATGACAGATAGCATGGCCTTGTGCTTTTGTTATTTATCTTTCCTTGCTTCTGTCTTTGAAATAGATTCTGTGAACACTACTAGAAAGCAGGAATCAGTGATTCATTTCCAAATTCCCTCAGCTTAGATGGCAGAAAACCAAAACAGGATGACTGAAAGAAAAGGAAGGAAGGAGGGTGTGAAGTCCAGGATGCCAAGTAATTCACCATCTCAGAACTGAGATTTAGGCAGAGCTAGAAGAACTGATCTGCCCCATGGTATGTCCTCCTGCCTCACCACCATGGCCCCACTTAGTACTTGAACCTCTTGCTTGAAATTCCCATTATTAGAGTCATCAATGAGGTGATTTGTTTAAAAGCCTCCACCTTTTGTAATAAATCAAATACAGACTATCACCAACTTATGATGGTTAAACTTACCATTTTTTGACTTTATGATGGATTTATGGGGGCATTAAATACATTTTTTACTTACAATATTTTAGACTTATAATGGGTTTATTGGAATGTAACCCTCATAAGTAGAGGAGCATCTGTATGTTAGTATGGCATATAGAGCCCTTCCTTTCTACATATCCAGGCCCATGTATTATACTTCCCACAAGATTAAACCTATGCTCCACAAACACACAAGTTACTTTAATAAAGTCTCTCTCACTCTCCCTGCCCCTTTCTTCTTCTTGCCTCTCCCTCCTCCTCCCCTACCACTCCTCCCCTCTCTTCTTCTTCTTCTCTTCCTCTTCCTTCTTTTTCTTCTCTCTTACCAACCCCTGCCCCCACATCTATACATGTTGTTCTTTCTGCTTGGAAGAATCATTCATTATCTCATCAACAAGCAGGTATACACTTTTTTTGTTTTCTGGGTTTTTTTTTTTTTTTCTACCTCTTTTCTCTTATTTCCTCCTATTCTCTGAAAGAACTTAAAAATAATGACACTCCAGTATCAATGAGCACACCTAGCATGAAAATCTTGGTTTCTACATTCCTTACACTACTAAAAGGAACTAGGACTCCTTAGAAAAATGGCTGATTCCAAGGCTTGGGACAGGAAACTACAGAGGAGCCTAATATATCTTGGGCAAAAACTAAGAAGGACTTAAAAAAGCAATGGAGACATGTCAATAGGCCAAAGAGGACAACTTGAAGGGGGGTTCCTTCCTGGGCAAAACTGTGACAACTGGAGTATCAAAATGCATAAAGAAAGTAATAGATTCTTACTAATTTGAACAACAATAAAGAATCAATGAATTTATATTGAAGCATATGTGAGTGTATATGCATGTGTGAGAAAGAGAGAGGAGAGAAGGCACTTACCCAGCTGACAGAAAACTATGACTCTGTGTGTTTCCTATGCTAATTACTTAACAGCATTTCTGTCCTCTCCATTTCTCCTCTCTGGATAGTTGACCTTTACCATTTTTAGGTAAGCAATTGTAGAACAATATGCATGCTCTGGAGAGGTACCTGATATTCAGTATATTTCAGTGTTTCCCGTAAAGAAAATCAAAGGTTCATAAGGTCAGAAAGTGTAGAACTCCACAGTTAATGCTTTCTTACACTTACACATTAATTTACAATATTTTAAGCCATCTTTACTTTTATAATAAATAGAAGAGATATGCAGGATGAATGAGTATTCCCATTTCAGAAACTGGGAACAATGAGGCTTGCAGAATCATGTAAGTTGCAAAGACAATTACAGATAAAGTTTTCTAAGTTGTTTCAACAAATGTGTTCTATGCAACTTTTAGCTTTAAAGAAAGTCACCTACAAAAGTCAAGTATACTTGATCCCTTTCCATCACACAGCAGCAAAGCAAAGTATGAGGCAATCTGACTTCAAGAATCTGAGCATGTTTAAAATTTAAAGGTCATGATTAAGCTCCATTACTGCCACTAGTTGGCTCTGTGGCCAACTATAACAATGCAATACTCATTTATTCATCTGTTTCAGAATTACAAGGATAAAACATGGGACTCCTTAATGTAGACAATTAAAAAGAAAAAAGGTTAAATGGGAATCTAAGACCACAGAGAAAATTTTTATGCTCTTGATCTCACAAACACTTCCAGACTAAAAACTAGGATTTGCATGTGGCATTTTGAATTTTGAAGTCTGGATTATTTGCAATATATGAAACACTGTGAGTTGAGTAGTGAAGCTTACATTTGCAATGAGATCTTCCTCTGAAAGGATTGAGGCTGAACTACTATTTTACTTTCCATGTTTGGAAAAGGAACTGAAATAAGCACTTAAATCCCTTTCCCCCCCATTTTTGTAATACGAGTCAAACTTCAGGAAAGCTCTCCTCTTTCCCCACACAAAGAAATTTTATGTTCGTATCTGGTGTAGAGCTATCTAATAACCAAAGAAAATCCCAAGATCTTTTTTCCTGGAAAAGCCACTTGTTTTAATGGAACAGTCACTCTGTTCAGGAGAACACAGCAAACTTAATTGGCAGGCACATAGCAGATGGTTCCTGGGGTCTACTCATGCACCTAATATGGCTAAAATAGTTATTGAAAGGCCAACATATGGGTTTTAAATTGCAGGGAACTAAATATTATGAACACCCCATTTTTACCATTTGTGATGTCACTTAGTATGTAACAAACTATTATTTCTCAAGTTTTTCTGTGAATAAAGTTGTCCCAGAGAGGTAATGACAGTGTTCTTTAAGATATTTGTTCTAGACACTCAGTTTCTCAATGAGTTTTTAACTGACTCTCAACTTTAAAAAGTAAGTATAGCCAACACCATCCTAAGCAAAAAGAACAGAGCTGGAGGCATCACGCTACCTGACTTCAAACTATATTACAAGGCTACAGTAACCAAAAACAGCATGGTACTGGTACCAAAACAGATATATAGAGCAACGGAACAGCACAGAGGCCTCAGAAATAATGCCACACATCTACAACCATCTGATCTTTGACAAACCTGACAAAAACAAGCAATAGGGAAAGGATTCTCTATTTAATAAATGACATTGGGAAAACCGGCTAGCCACATGCAGAAAACTGAAACTGGACCCGTTCCTTACAACTTATGCAAAAATTAACTCAAGATGGATTAAAAATATAAACATCAGACCTAAAACCATAAAAATGCTACAAGAAAACCTAGGCAATAGCATTCATGACATAGGCATGGGCAAAGACATCATGACTAAAACACCAAAAGCAATGGCAACAAAAGCCAAAATTGACAAATGGGATCTAATTAAACTAAAGAGCTTCTACTCAGCAAAAGAAACTATCATCAGAGTGAACATGCAACCTACAAAATGGGATAAAATTTTTGCAATCTATCCATCTGACAAAGGGCTGATATCCAGAATCTGCAAGGAACTTAAATTTACAGGAAAAAACAACCCCATCAAAAAGTCAGCAAAGGATATGAACAGATACTTCTTAAAAGAAAATATTTATGCGGCCAACAAACATATGAAAAAAGCTCATCATCATTGGTCATTAGAGAAATACAAATCAAAACCATAGTGAGAGAACATTTCACACCAGTTAAAATGGTGATCATTAAAAAATCAGGAAACAACAGATGCTGGAGAGGATGTGGAGAAATAGAAACGCTGTTACACTGTTGGTGGGAGTGTATATTAGTTCAACCATTGTAGAAGACAGTGTGGTAATTCCTCAAGGATCTAGAACTAGAAATATCATTTGACCCAACAATCCAATTACTGGATATATACCCAAAGGGTTATAAATCATTCTACTATAAAGACACATGCACACATATGTTTATTGCAGCACTACTCACAATAGTAAAGACTTGGAACCAACCCAAATGCCCATCAATGGTAGACTGGATTAAGAAAATATGGCACATATACACCATGGAATACTATGCAGCTATATAAAAGAATAAGTTCACGTCCTTTGCAGGGACATGGATGAAACTGGAAACCATCATTCTCAGCAGACTAACACAGGAACAGAAAACCAAACACCACATGTTCTCACTCATAAGTGGGAGTTGAACAGTGAGAACACATGGACACAGGGAGGGGAACATCACACACCAGGGCCTGTCGGTAGGTGGGGAGGCTAGGGAAGGATAGCATTGGGAGAAATACCTAATATAGGTGATGGGTTGTTGGATGAAGCAAACCGCCATGGCACATGTATACCTATGTAACAAACCCGCACTTTTTGCACATATATCCCAGAACTTAAAGTGTGATTTTTAAAAAAGTAAGGATTTACCAAATTTGTGTTGCTCAATGTCAGTATTCTAATGTACAATGCTTTATCTCCAGCCAAGTACGTTTTATATTTATTATTCATTCATTTAGCAAATACTGTGCATGACTAAAATACAACTCATCATGTTGATGGTCATGGTCATCTAGTGCTGCTCAAAGTACATTAAACTTTTGGTTTCCTTTAATACATTGAGCCTAGCTTTTAAATAATTCAGTTAGTTTCCTGCTATTCTTATTAGAACCTCTCCAAATGAGTAAAACAATGAACAACAACAATATATGCCAAACATTTTAATAAACAACACTTTTTTAGAAAGTAACAACAACTCATGACCATTTTTATTTAATCTTTGATAAAGTCAATGTTCAAACACTTAAACTTTGCTTTGATAGAATTTTCTGTGATATTAGGGTTTTGTATTTTAAACTGATGGCCCCTTTGTTTTCTAGGGTTTTGTTCCGTAATCTGGAAACCAGGGATTTGGCTCACTTGATCCAAATATCTCCTTCCAGCTGCATTATTATCTAAACACACCTTAATTCAGTAACGTACAACTATACGTAAGTTGCCATCTAGAAATTGTCCAAATGCAATAAATTCTTAACCTTCAGTGCTCATCTCTGTCAGAAAACTTAATAATTTTACAAAAACACCATTTAAAAAAAAAAAAAAAAGGCCCAAACACTTAAGTTTCAAGAATAGCAATCTGGAGAGTGTGCTGATAATATTACCAGAGTACTTCAGCTGTGGCTTGAAGAGACAAGATGCTTAAAGGAGTAGAGGAAGCAGATATAGGGGAGAGGGAAGTGTCCTGACTGGGAATAGGAAATGAGTTCTGTTCCCAGCCCTGCCACGTACTAGCTGTGTGGCTTCAGATAAGTCCTTTAACCTCTCTGGGCCTCTGTCTCCAGCTTTAAAGAAGTCTAGGTGATGCCTTATGTCTAATCAAACTCTGTAAGATCTATGATTCTATGTGAGATGTATGATTCAACATCTAGGTGCCAAAGCAAAAATGCTCAGGTTCCCTTAAAAGAGAAGGTATCATTATTTTACACAGAAATCCTTTACCATTCAGACAGTCTTTCCCACCACCCCTTCTGTTCCAGCCTAGTTTCCTGCTTTTATTGCTGAGTCTCTTGATCAAAACCAATTGTCCCCAGTAGTGTAAATGCTTCTGCTTATCTCTTGAGCTCTTCCAGGAGTGTTGATGAAACTCTTGGGTGACCCAGTTCTCCTTGTTTCACTCAGTTGTGTGGGAACCAAGATTTGTCTTGATGTTTCCCATTGCTAAAAAATGGAATGCATTCAGCCCAGAGCTCCAAGTTATTAGCCAGGAAGATAAGCAGAAAAATAATTGAAACTCAGAACAGCTGCAGTCCGTGTTAGGTCCTTAAATTTCTAGCAATTAAATACTAAAGGGAACTTAGCAAATGTAAGTCTTTCATTTGTTTGCAAAGGTCATGAAACCACTGCAAAAAAAATGAGGGTTATGTTAGTTTATAGAACACATATATTTACGAAAAAATTATTAGCAAAAAGATGTTATACTTGGCATTAAGGTAACTTTGATTCCTGCTTAATATGAATTCTATCCTTGACTTTAAAAAAAGCACTAAAAATGGAATTCCTGTTGAGAAAGTTTAGCTTAGTTTTTGGCTAAAATATCTACACAGTGCAATTTACACCATTCTTTGTACAGGCATTATTTTTGATTATGTAATCTTTGGGTGTACTGTAGATTTGTGCTTATCTCATTCATTTATCCATTTGTTCATCCAAAGCAGGCACCTGACTTCAGGAGCACCCAGCTTACCTCAAGTTCGGAGCCCCAGGTCGGAGTGTATTCACTGAATAGCCAAAATAATAGATGCTGAAAGTCAATGACAGCCTCCTTCTAACTGTGAATTTGACTTATGTTATCTAATGATTATCCCTTTTCATCCTGCCCTCATACACACACCCAAAACATTCTTCTTAAAAGAGTTTTAGAAGTTTTATTATCATATTTATTTTCATGTGTAAAAAAAATTAAAACAAAGTATATAATCTTTCCAATTTCATGTTTTACTTGGTTAAAATGACTACAGGATACAATTTGGAATGACGTCTAAAGCAAATAAAGATAGGTAATATGGTGGATATGTAATACTTATAGAGCTAAAGAAGAATCAGAAAATTAAAAGCCTCTGAAATGAATAGAAAGGAAGCATAGAGTATGCTCCAGAAAGGCTTTAGTATGAGCGAAGGCTGGTGGGGACCAGGGTTGTGGCTTTCAAAGGCCTAAGAAGGAGGACAACTACTTGTCTGGTGGTTAAGATTATAACCAAAACAGTTAGAGTATGGAGAGCTTAAGCTGGCAACAGCATTTTAAAGTCATCCAGGAGAGAAACGTGGATGTGGTGGGGGCTAAGTAGTGGTGAGTGTGGAGGGCAGATGGGGGTCTATTGGTCAGCACTACACAGTAAGAGGAGCTGACATTCACTGGGTCATATCCGGCATCAACCCTTACTGCAATCCTGGGAAGCAGTTACTATTAACATGTTTTTATCAATAAAATATTTTCAAACTAAAGCTTATGCAATTGAGTAATTTCCTCTAAGTCTCAAAGCTAATAGTGCCTGATTCATGCTAGCACTCCAATCTACTCCAATCCAATGTATTCCAATTCCAGAGTCGAGCTTGCCTACACAGCCTCCCAGGGACATATAGTCACTTTCTCTGGGGTGTATCCTTTGAGTACTTTGTTTTCCCAATGCCTCTGATTCTACTGGAAACATCACACAGTTCATAATTCTTTGTTTCTCCATTTTCATATCTCCCACTAAGTGCTGTAAACTCTCCTGGGAGCTTCAGTCTGACTGAATCATTGGTAAATGTATGTAATAAAATGAACTTCTTTGGTATCATGTGAATATTGGTATGTCTTCCTGTTTGGCTTACACTTTTCCTATATTTTGTCCATGCTACAGTAAGTTCTTTCTCTATAGTCTGCATTTCAATATCTAAAAGATTAAAATATGGGGTTTAGTTTAGGTTTCTTTCTTTATTTTTCTTCTTTTGTTTTTTTCCCAGTGGGCATCTCTACCACTAGCATCTGGAAATAAGATGGCATCCGATCTAACGAAAATATATGGGGGGGGTGTGTGTGTGTGTGTGTGTGTGTGTGAGATATGTGTGGGTTAGCAGCTGGTGTGAACTTAAAATTTTTAATATATTATAAATTGTCCCAGACATATTGAATGTATAAAGAATAACATGGAAAATGCCCACATATTCACTCCTCATCTTAGAAAACTAAATTTTTCAAATACAATTGAGCTCCTCTAATGTTCCACTCATTAAAAGAAACAAAAATGAATACAAATTTTGTGATGAACTGGATAGAAATTACAGTACATATGTCTATTTTATTTTTAAATTAACTTAAAACATTCAGTTTTATTGATAATGAGTCTCTCAGTTTCTGGGTCGTAATTCTCTGTGTACTTGGATATCTATGTTCGTTCACATGTAAATCACCAAAACCAGAAATTACCAACTTCCCCATCAGACTGCCTTCCCCCATGGGTTTCCCCATTCTGCAAGAGGCATTGCAATTTTCCCAGATCACCCAGGTTTGATGTATTGCATCGTACTGAATCAGATCATTTCCTTTGCAGCTCCCCCTAAGCCTAGTCGGTCTCCAGATGCTGCTGTTTTGTTTCTCTGTTGTTCTCTGTGTTTCTTTATCTTCTCAGCTACACTTTAGCCAAGAGGTTCTCAAGTTGTGAGCTGAAAACATGGGAACCCCCAAGAATCTTTCAGAGTGTCATGAGTTCGAAACTACTATGATGGGAATACTAATGTTCGATTTGCCGTATTCACTGTTTCTCTTATAAGCATGCAGTGGAATTTTTGAGTCCACACGTTGTGCAACATCACGGCCCATTGGATATATGAAAATCCACCTGGAATCCAGCAAGCCAAACATTAAAGAAATCTGCAAAAGTATAAAACAGTGTAATTTTTCTCACTATCTATTTTTAAAAGAATAGTTATTTTTCATGAAAAAGTGCAGTTATTTTTATGTTAATGTATAATGGTTTATTGTTATTTTTAAATGATTTAATACTTTTCCTAAAATAATTCTGTTTTAATTTCAAATACCATAAACATCGACAGGTAAAATCCACACAAACAAAACACTTTTGGACTCCTCAATTCTTTTTAAGAGTATCAGTACACCCACGACCAAAAATATGAGAACTGGTGTACTAGTCCAGGCTTTCATTGCCTGTTCCTGGACTTCTGCAACATATTCTCAATGATTTTCCAGCCTCCAGTCCTCTCTTCTTCTATCAGTCTACATATGACTGCTGAGTTCATCCTTCTTACAAAACAGTTTTTACATAATTTTATTTTCCTGCTCAGAATCAATTTATGTAGGAATCTTTAATTCTTGTAATATTTTTCAGCCTTATTGATTCTCCAGTTTTATCAACCCTACCTTTTCCCCAAAACCATCTACTTGGTCAATTGCACTGACCCCAGAACATGCTTTCCTTCTTACCTCCAGACCTTTGCTTAGATTGTTCCGTATTCTATCCCTGCCCTGGAGATTGGGCGTCTCTCCTATGTCTAGCCCAAGGCAGCACAGAGAAGTGCTCAGTTAAGAGTGTGTCCTTTAAAGTCTGCCTTGAATTTGAGTTATCTTTTACTGCTATTTGATGTAAGCAATTCATTTTCCAGAATTGTAAAACAGAAAATAAAGTACAGTAGTTCCTAATTTAAATAGCTATTGTAAAGCTATATGAGGTCATGTTTAATAAGTGTATGTTTAGTAAGTATTAAGCAATGTTGTTGTTTTCTAAAACCTGCCTAAGATTCTAGTTTTTTCTTGTCTATGAAAGCTTTTTTCTTCTTCATCTAACACTGTTCTCTGTCTTACTGGCACTGTTCACTTACTGTCATGGTAGGTTTTGTGCACATATCTTGACTTCCCTAGTGAGATGAGAAATGGCCATGTAAACTCTCTCTCTTTCTGTGTATGTGTATATCTGTTTTCTTAGACCTTCCCAGTGCTGTTACACTTGATTCAATAAATTCAATATGTGTGTCATTATTCCTTGGCTTTCCATAAAATGATACACATAAACCAATTCTCAGCTAATGAGGGACAAATAAACACATTTGATCTATAACCTTTCATTCATCCTGCCCTTCTCAGAGCAGCTAGGAAATCTTCCTCTAGGATAATAGATCCATTCATTTGAAAAAGGAAACTCAAACAGGAAACATTTTATATCGAGAGGCAGATCTGATGATAGAATCGTCCAAACTACACAAAAATGCTGCCAAAGGCTGGTTGATCCTGGCTGCAAATCAATCCTACTGTGAAATGACTTTCAGCCATCTCCAACTTCTTCGACGTGTGCTGGGAATTTACAATCTTAAACTCTTCAGTTAGGCCTCTGTCAGTTGGCGGAGGACATGAATTGTCACAGGGTGTGGAAAAGCCTCCAACCAGGAGTTCAGACTTGCCCTGACATCCTCTAAGGTCATGAACAACTGCTTCATGATTGGGAGTTGGTCCTTTGGCCTCTGGAGATCAGCTTTCTGGTCTGCTAAATGGACCAGGCTTGTTGAGGGATCAGATTAGATAAAAACGCATACATGCACCTTTAATAAGATTGATGTGTACTGCTGAAATCCCTGAAAAATATTTCAGAGATTAAAATTCTAAAAAGTGTGTTAGTGCTAAGGTACTCCATTTTTTTAAAAAAGGGGCAATATTCCTAAATGACCTAAAAACACAAATTTATTTATCTTAAAAGCTTCATTCTGGAAAGCAATCACTTATTATGTCTCAGTGCATTATAACGCTGTAGACAGCAGGCATTAGATCTTTTGAAATATATAGTACATTGACTATTAGGAAAGTATAATTTGCCTAAATATTCTTAGAGGTCTTTGCAAAGGCCATGATTCAAAGAGGAAATAAAGTTCATATTTAGGCAATACTTGGATATAATATTTTGGATACATATCAGTGTTTTTCTTGTTATGTTAGAGAGGCAGTACAGCAGAGTGGCCAAAAGTGCAAGTGCTAGCAAGAGCCAAGCTGCCTGGGTTCAAAGCCTGGTGCTTTCACTTGGGAGCCATGTGATTGAGTATATCATTTAATTTCTTGGTGCTTCAGCTATCTCACTGGTAAAAGGGGAACCACAATATTTACCTCGTATTATAGGTTTGTTGAGACAATAACAAGATTATTACTCTTGTTTGCATCTTGCCTACCAAAATAATTTGGTTTTTAATGCAATGAGTTTATGTATAAAGCATGTCAGCATCTTTGGGTAACTAAAGGAGTACAGAGAAAATTGCTGCTCTGTGATATCAATCACATGAGAAACCAGCTTTGTCCTGAGGCTCTGGAGGCAGAGGTGAAAGACACAGTGTTTTCAAATAAGTCCTTTGTTATATATAGATGTAGCGCAGTGCTTCTCAAACTATTTGTGGTAGAAAACTATCAGTGCTTCTCAAACTATCTGTGGTAGTTTCTTGTTTAATTTCCAATTTGTTGTGTATCAGTATTTTTGTCAAATACAATAAAAATGTCAAGGTAGTGTCAAATTGCTATGAAAGTTTCTGGCCCCCTATTCTCACTGTCTATGTTTATCTCATTGCAGACCAACAGCAAAAAACTCACAGACAGTACTCACTCACAGATGGCCCACACTGTGAGGAGCCTGGGCATGGTGGACAATGGACTGCCCAGTATCTAACCTCTCTTTCTAAGTTTGAGGAGTTTCCAACCTTATGAGGCATAGAGCTCACCTCTAGAAGCTGAAAAGATTAGCTACTTGCATTTCCAAGTCTTATTTTTACCTAAAATATGCGCATGTGAACCCAGGCAATGTCAGTCAATTGCAAAGGACCCAGACTTTGAATCAGAAGTCATAATTGAAGAAGTGGGGACAGAATGCAGTTGGTTAATGTTGCTTGCAGATACATACATTCCCAAAGGCAGTGGTGCCAACAGTTCCAGCAGCTATATCGCATGTCTGGGTGATGATTGTATTAGCTATCTCTTGATGTGTAACAAATTACCCCAAAGTTTAACGGCTTAAAACAAAAGTAAACATTTATTTCTCTCTCAGCTTCTGTGGGTCAAGAAGCTTGGCCAAGCATAGTGGTTCACACCTGTCATCCCAGCACTTTAAGAGGCCAAGGTAGGAGGCTTGCTTGAGCCTAGGACTTTGACACTAGCCTTGGCAACAAAACAAGACCCCATCTCTACAAAAAATAAAACAATTAGCCAGGCATGTTGGAATGTGCCTGTAGTCTCAGCTACTCGGGAGGCTGAGGCAGGAGGATCGTTTGGGCCCGGGAGTTCAAGGCTGCAGTGAGCTATGATGGCACCACTGCACTCTAGCCTGAGCAACAGAGCAAGACACTGTCACAAAAAAAGAAAAAAGAAAGAAAGAAAAAACACCTTAGAGCAATATGACTGAAGACACTGTCTCTTAAAAAAAAAGGAAAAGAAAAAAGAACTTAGAGAAGCATGGCTGAGTAGCTATGGCTCAGTCTCTCAAGAGCTTGCAGTCAAGACATCAGCTGGGGCTGCAATCATCTGAAGCTGTGACTGAAGACAGAGGGCTGGCTCCCAAGGTGGCTCACCAGCATGAGAAGTTGGTGCTGGCAGTCAGCAGGCGGCTGCAGTTCCTCTCCTTGAGGCTTCTTGCATGACCTCAGGACCCAGCAGCTGGCTTCCCCCAGAGTGTGGCAGACCAAGAGGAAGCTTCAATGTCCTTTATATTCTAGCCTTATAAGTCACACGCTGCCACCTCTATTGGTCACACAGAGCTACCCTGACTCTGTGTGAAAGAAGACAGCACAAGAGCACAAATGTCAGGATCTGAGACTCACTAGGGCCATCTTGGAGACTGACAAATAGGGCAGGCTATGGGATCTGTAACCCGTGGAAGCAGCAGTTGGTCTACAGAGGACCAGTTCAAAACATATTTTACGGCATCTTGCACGACTGAGATATCTCCAAGCCTGGTTCTCTGGCCCCCCAAGAGATTCAGCGGGTTTCCAAAATTATCACATTTCTTTCCTGATAAATTAACCAGAGTTGGTTTCAAGTTGTTTGCAAATAAAAACTCTGATACATCTTGAAGAAAAAAGTTAGTAACGTTTTCACTTGACTTTCCTGGAAAGCAATCTAGTATCATTTTATAGCAGGAATAGTTTTGTTATGAAAGATTAGTATATACACTATGTTTCCAAGTGTGTACAGCTTTGTCTCATGGTGATTCATCTTTTATTGCTGAACTTACAGTCTGACTTTTAGGTGGAATTGTTTGTACTATTATGAGCATAGGCTTTTACAAGTTAAGATTGAGGACATGAAAACATTCCACTGAAAATAACCATATTAGCAAAAATGATCTTTAAATATATGCAACAGAGTGCTTTTCAGATAACCTTTTCAGTTTAAAGAAATCTCTCTAATGACAAATGAGATTGAGAAAAGCAGTATAGTTTAGTATAAGTGAGCATAGAAAGAAAGCATGTAGAGTCACTTTGTAAACAATTTGACATTACCTATGATAACTGAACACACGCATCCTTATAACCCACCAGTTCCTCCATTCAGTTTATACCTCAAAGAAATGCATGCATGTGTTCACCAAAAGACATGTACAACCATATTCCCACCTGCACAATTCATTATCCAGACACAAAAGAGTAAATAATGCATAACTCCATTTATATAAGGTACAAAAGTCAAACAGGCAAAAGTTTGATGGTGTTATTAGTTAGGATAGTGGCTACCCTTAGGGGTAGAAAATGGCACTGAGTATTACAGAAAGAGATGGGCTTCTGGGATAATGCTCTGGTGACAATCTAGTTCCTGATGTGAGTGCTGGTTACACAAGTATATTCAGTTTGTGAAAAAAAAATCCTCAAGCTGTACACTTACAAGGAACATGCTTTTTAAATATGGTATATCATATTTCAGTGGAAAGTTTACTTAAAAATTGTAACAGATATATTAATTTCCCAATTATTATCTTTTTCTTTTCTGTGGTTTTATAAAAATGATAAAATTAAAATAAGACATTATTTTCTTATACTACAACTTATTAGTAAAAGTGAAATTTATAAAAATTTCACTTAGATAAACTAGTGTATTGCTTTCATTGTTGCAGTAACTGAAATGTATTTATTTACAAATTTATTTGCATTTTAGAAGCTTCTTTTTGGGGAAAAGTGAGAAGGAAGGAAGGGAAAACTTTTTACCTTTTTCTAAAATGGAGAGTTGATTTTTCTCTGTTATAGTTAAGAACCCATTACTTTTTGAACTTGGCAAAGAAAGAGTCCAAAAGGAATTTGCTGGGACAACCTAAGTAAGTGATGATGGAGTTGGAGTGAATGTTTGGACTTCAAGTGCTATATATAACCATAACCAATGTGTTTAAACCAACTCCAGTGGCACTGAGCGACACCTGTGATGCGTGTTCTTTTGGATGAAAGTTGTGGCTAACTTGTATACTTGACTGAATTTCCTGACCTTTATTTTAACATGAGCCTTGAAGGAAAAAAAATGTTCTTTGCAAAAACATTCTATCTGGAATCCTGAAAAAAATTCTAAAGGACAGTTCAACTCTTTCATGACACCATGACTAACTTTTACCACTGAAACTTAGTGTGCACGCACACACACACACACACACACACACACACACACACACAAATGCCTTCCTCAAAAGTCTATGAACAAATCTAGATACATTAGCTTATCCCAAATAGAATCTCTGGTGACAAAAGAAATCTTTGATTTAGGGCAGAATTCAGATCAGAAGAACTTCCTTTTCATGGTGCATTACTTTTACGTTGAGATCATGTCAGAGAGCATACACAGACTTTTCAAAAACAATAGCTACCTACTATTAACCATAAGACTGCATAACAAAGCCATGCTACACTTACACTCACACCCTGAGAGCTACAGTAGCTGAACATGGTGTCTTCGAATGCTGTCACACCAACTGCCTGCCTTTTAGGCTTTGTGCTGGGATGATATCCGGGTGTGCCTGCTGCAGGATCCTTCTTAGATTAGTGATGAGGAATAGCTCAGGAATACTTCTTGGCTGGCCTAGGGATTCCCAGGAAGTGCCTCACTCCCTGCTCATTTACCCCATAGTCATTTTATATTAAATTTTATAAAAGTTTAAAATCTAATGTCTGAATAGAATGTTCTATTTAATCAACATTGGTGTTTTAGATTAGTTCTTTGACCCATAAAAATGTTCTTTGTAAAAGTATATTTTCCTTTTATAATCCTGGGAAGAACCCAAGAAGTCCATCTGTTCATCTATCGGGTTACTTGTGGATCCCCCAACACAGAATCCATCTCACTCAATAGTTTGTTTGTGAATTCCTAGCATTCAGCCAAGTTTCCAGCACACAGTAGTTCTTAATAAATGTTTGATGAGTGAACAAATGAATAATGTGTGACCCTGGGCAATAAGAAAGAGCTAGAGATCCTTGACAGAGTTATAAACTGATAAATTGAACTGAGTGGGCCTGAGACAACAAACCCATTTCTCAGAAAGAAATTACTCCAGGGCATCAGGTGGGCTCTGCGAGGTCAAGGATTAAAGGATAAGAGAGTTTTCTCACTAGCAATCACCTGTGGACAGGTCCCAGCGCATCCAGCTTCAACTGTGCAGACCATCCACCAGGCCAAGCTAATGCCAGTTCCACGGGTGTCAGAACCATTCACTCAGACCCTGTGTATGGGCAGCTGGAACAGTTCTGAAGGCTAAAGTGCACCCGGCTGGCTCCATTTACCACGCTAAAGCTTCGTGGCTTGGAACAAGTCCTCATTCACTCATTCCTATTTTAAAAATAGTTTCTAAATGTCTGTGATGTGCCAGGCATCAAATTTGTCATAAAAATTTGTTATGTACATTCACTTATTTCCATAAAATAAGGATAAAAATATCCGTCATGCGAAGTTATTGCAAAGCTAAAGAAATATAGTATGTAAATCCCCTAAGATTTTTATGACACACAGTAGGGGTTCAAAAAATGACAGCTATCAATACTGAATATAACAAAATGCAATTTAATTATAGTCAAAACCAAAACATTTGGGGGGACATTACAGTAGTTAAAAGTCAAATATTGAAGTTTTAAAATTATTTGAACAGTATATTCTGATTCTTTTTGAACTGTGCTATTTATACTAGTTTGTAACGAAAAATGGACTTTTTCTGCAGAAAGTTAAGATCTTTTTATGTGATCCAATATGATGAAAACTATACTTATGTATTTCTAAATTATAAAACTCTAGTAATGACTATATTATAGTTTCTCATTATTTTCACATTTATTAAATACTGAGCTTCTATTCTAAGGGCCACCAGTGTTCCCCATGCTAAATCAATTTCATCTTATAAAATGCACTTTAATGGCTACAAGATCAACAGTATTTTCCAAAAGGACAATCCATATGTATGAATAATTAAAATTAGCCTCAGGCCCTTTCAATCCTAAATTAACTTCTCCTAAACTGAAAATGGTAAAGCTTCATTATTGAAGCTTAAGATTTTACTTTTTATCATTGAGAAAATACTTCAATATAAAGCAAATTTAGTCATTTATACCTTAGTATCCATAAACTTCAAAGAACTTTTCCTAAGCAAGTTTTGAAAGGTAGGGAGCAGAGTATGTTTCTAAAAGAAAATGATTTTCACGCATCGGCACTCATAAAGGAATGCCTCACAGGTGGGTGGGTAGCTTGAAGGGGTCAGTAGAAATGGTGCTGAAAAGGAAGGGGAAGGGCATTGGAGCCATGTGCCTTTGTACTAATTTTTTTGAAATATCTAGCCTTCAAATTAATAATAATGAAATTGAGCATCAATAATTCATCAAATCATGAGACCATTGAGCTAAAAGTGGTTGTATGACATCAAGCCAATCATTAAAATTCTCTGGACTTTAATTCCCTTACCTACAAAATGATAATTCCATTAAACAATTCTCTGACAATTTATAATTTATTGATCAATAGCCCATATTAATGATTCTCAAACTTTTCCATGCATAAGGATGGCTTCTGTGTGTGGATTCTTGAACCGCATCAGTTACGGCACTTGCCATTGTAACATATACAGTCAGTGCACCACCCAAATTCCTTGAATCCCACTATCTGCTTTCTCCAGATGGCTTTGAATGGCTAGGGGCTGCCTCTCTGTGCCAGAGGACTCTTGCCAGAACTACTGAAGTACAAGTGCCAGGGAATTAACACTTCCTGGGAGCAGCCTTTAACCAACAATGATGGGAGCCGGTGTATAAATATGCAAGCTTCCTTACCTCTTCAGAAGAATTATTCTGAGAAATATCTGCCATTTCTCAAAGTTTCCCCATGAAATTAAGCTCCAGTCATCCACTTTGGATGACTGGGTAATTCACACAGCCTTAATAATTCACCCTTTTCTGGCTATCTCTCATCTCTGTACTACTTTGCTCTGGGTTCCAATAAATACTTCAACTTCAAAAGAAACACTGGAAAATCTAGCTCTTGAGTCACCTAACAATAAAAACATACCTTTCCTATAAGACCCTGCATTAAGTAAGATTTAAGAAACAATCTGTATTGAGGTAAATGCCTATCCTTATGCTCAAAAATAGAGGGTATGTGCCTTTAAAAATGAAGCAAACAACAACCAAAAAATAGATAGCTAAATTCCAGTTCCTCAAAAAGAGCCATTCACCCCTAGTGTGAAAAGAAATCCAGATATGGAAAGCTATGTACTCTCACATTTTTTTCTACCAAAACTGCCCCCTCCCCAAATCGCCCTAACAAATGTCCTCATAACTTAATATTGGATATCATTTTTAAAATCCCCAAT
Source organism: Mandrillus leucophaeus (assembly GCF_000951045.1). Lineage (NCBI taxonomy): Eukaryota > Metazoa > Chordata > Mammalia > Primates > Cercopithecidae > Mandrillus > Mandrillus leucophaeus. Next base: position 1,077,967 of record NW_012106653.1, read on the forward strand.
CTCACACTTGCATAATAACATCAACAACTGGATTTCTACATTACTCTGCATTTCGTAAATTAAGTACATAATTAGAAAAATGTTTATCATTTTCCTTACGAATATACCATTAATGACCTGCTAGGTACAAATTAAATAGAAATAAATCTATCTTGAAATTGTGTATTAGTTTGTACATTTGTAGAATAGAAGATCTATATAAGGGGGGCCTTAAAATTAGCTGCCAACTTTCTTCCCCTCAAAAATACGGTTCTGGTATTTTCTACCAATGTTTTGTCTGGAAAGTTTTGAGCCCAGTCAGAGGAAACACTTACAATTTCCACATTGTCACCACTCCTGGAAAACACAAGTCAAGAAACCTGAAAAACAGTTAAACTGGGCACCTAGGAATGCAGCTCTTCACCTTCCTTCTGGCCATCCCTGATTCTAAAACCACCCCTCTGAGCCAAATAGTCCGGAAACAAGCCAAAGTACAGTCTGTATTCAGGGTAACAGAAGTGAGAGCCACTGGCTTTTAGTGAAACTGTTCTACCATCCTACTCTCCAAAACACATCAGTCCCTGCTCTGCCTTGCTCCTGTCCAACTTACGGGAATTAAGTTGGTTGTATTCAGTGAGTCTCTTACACAGATATCATCAACACGTCAAAATCCCTAATTTAACATAATGTTTAATATATTAAATATAATATTTTCCAGTTTTCTAGATAAAGAAGCCAGTGTTAGCATTTCCCTTCTAGACCTCATTGGAATTGAAGCATTGTTTCTGGCAAGGGTATTATATGTGAGTTTATCAGAGATTTTTTTTCCAGGCATGTTTCCCAATCCTAGTTCTATGAAAAAAAAAAAAAAAAAAAAAAAGTCAGTATCAACACGAAATTAGAAAGTATAGGAAGTAACTAAACTAAAAGATATCTATGAGATATTATTAGAAGGTATATCTTGAAAAGGCAATATAGCTAAGAAGCTGTTTCATTCTATGGTATGTTTAAAGAATCTTTAAAAATATATCAAAGTACAGAATGATTCAGCCATTTGGCATATGTTGCAACTCCAAGAGCCCACAGAAGTGGCCTCTGATAAGCCTTAGCCAGTTTTCTTAAGTATCAAACCAGTTAACAATATGAGTTCACCCTCAGAATTCTCAGGAAGCATAACTAATAACATTCCTGCTAAGTACTGTACAGGCATAAAAGCCATATGCATTGGGCAAGGATACTCAAGAGCTTCAGAAAATCACTTCATGGATATGAAAAATATTGTGTTTGAAATATGAAGAGTTCTAAAGATTTATTTGGCTTTATAGGGAAAAGGACATGAAATAATATAGCTTTAGAAGACACATCCAATAAATTTTAGCTTTCAAACCTTAATTCTTATTTGACCTTTGAATCAGTTCCCTTCACAATACCCCAAATAAGAGAAAACTAAATTTCTAAACCCTTGCCAAATTTGACACAAGAAAGAAACATTACAATTAAGCTGAATGGAAAAATCTCTGCAGATTTTAAGGACCTCCATTTGAAGAGCACCTGTTTTATTTTGTTTTTATCACACTGAGCAAAATGTAAAGTTCAATGGATACTATCCCTTCCTAGAGGTTCAAATCATCCAACTTTATCCCCAACACTTCTGCTTGAAAAGAGAACCTCAAAGCTCATAGGAGTAGATAAATTTCAACATGTTTCTTCTCCTTTCTGGATATGGGAGGGTGGGGACAGAAATTTCACAAGCATTCTTTCCCTGGGGTAATTAAATTTGGGGCTTTGACCCTACAATAAACTAAGAATAACAGAGATGCAATTTGAAAATGATAATGTTATCTTATTTTAAATGTTCCAGAAATCCTAACTGAGAGGAAACAGTAATAAATAAAATAGTTTTTCTTGGAATCTCTGCTCCAGCCTTCCCATAAAACACTCCTTCTCTCTCTCTCTGTCTCTCACACGCACACACCCCACACACACACACATACACACACACACATACACACACACACACACACACACACACACTTTGGTCTCTACGTTCTCTATATCAAATGTCTTCCACTGACCTTAAAGAATCTGATAACTTCAGTAGCACCAGGATTATAGACTACACCCAAACTCCAGGAATGGAAATGGCATTAAAATGTATGAATCATAAGAGATTATTTTAAAAATTACTCAGAAAAAAATTTGACAGTGAGTCTCATTTTTTGGATAGTGCTTTATTACATCTGTATCCATCCATGCAAGCAACAGTGCATTAATTCCTCCAAGTAGTTTCATGGGATACTATCAACATGTACAGACTCCATGACTTTCCCCAGCCCACCCCGAAGTGTCTGAAACAAAGGGCAACACTCTTTACTAAAAAGTTATATGGAAAGTTTTAATCAAGAGAAAACTCACATGATACACATGTCATATAATAAGGAATGAGTCAACAGCAAGTATCAAAAAAATTTTACCGTGGCCTCAACAAAAAGAAGTTCATTTCTCTCTTAATACAAGAATTCTGAAGGCACACAGGTGCTGATGTTAATTTAGCAGCTCAGCAATATCAGAGATAGTGACTCCTTTATAATATAGCCACCCCTGGGAGATTATGAAGGTAGCATTTAGCTCTCCTGGCTGCTAGAGTAGCTGCAGGCAGTTGGGAATGGATGTCAGGTTAACCAACTCATGGTCTGTCCATGTATGAACTTTAAGTGAGAAGATCACTAGAAGCTAGAAGCCAACCAACTCAAGCCATTAGAGCAACTCATAACAGAACAAAGAAGGAGAAAAACAACAGCTAATTCCACCACCTGCAAAACCTTGACTTACCAGTGATCCTGAGTCCATCCATGTGACAACTTCACTGCTAGCATAACCAGCGAGTAAGAAAACCAGAACACTAAACAAAACTACAAGTAAGGACTCCCACAGAGTTCACTTCCCTCTCCTGCCACCTTTACCAGAGCAGGTGCTGGTATCCAAAACAGGGAGACATGAAGATGGATCACATCACAGGACTCTTGGCAGACATTCCCCAGAACCAGTCTGGAGCCTCGTGTCTCCACTTGGTGGCTAGACCCGGAGGGGCAATAACACTCACTGCAGTCTGGTTCTCAGGAAGCCCCATCCCTAGGGGAATGGGGAGAGCACCACATCAAGGGGTCAGCCCGTGGGACAAAATAATCTGAATAGCAGCCTTTGAGTTCCTGATCTTTCCATTGAAGCAGTCTACCCAAATAAGAAGGAACCAGAAAAGTAATTCTGGTAATATGACAAAAGAACGTTCTCTAACAAGCCCCCAAAATCACACTAGCTCTCCAGCAATGGATCCAAACCAAGTTGAAATCTCTGAATTGCCAGATAGAGAATTCAGAAGGCCAATTACTAAGCTATTCAAGGAGACACGAGAGAAAGGTGAAAAACAACTTAAAGAAATGAAAAAATATATATACAGGATATAGATGAAAAATTCTCCAGAGAAATATATATCATAAAGAAAAGAAAATTACAACTTCTGGAAATGAGAGACACACTTAGAGAAATGCAAAATACACTGGAAAGTTTCAATAATAAAATCCAACAAATGGTAAAAAGAACTCCAGAGCTTGAAGACAAGATTTTCAAATTCACCCAATCTGACAAAGACAAAGAAAAAAGAATTTAATAAAATGGACAAAGACTCCAAGAAATTTGGGACTATGTTAAATGACCAAACATAAGGATAATTGGTATTCCTGAGGAAGAAGAGAAATCTAAAAGTTTGGAAAACTTATTTGGGGAAATAAAGAAAACCTCCCTGGTCTTACTAGAGATTTAGACACCCAAATACAAGAAGCTCAAAGAACACCTAGGAAATTTATCACAAACAGATCATCACCTAGCCACATAGTCATCAGGTTACCTAAAATCAAGATGAAGGAAAAAAAATCTTAAGAGCAGTAAGCCAAAAGTATCATGTAACCTATAAAGGAAAACCTATCAGATTAATAGCAACTTTCTCAGCAGAAACCCTCCAACCCAGAAGGGAGTGGGGTCCTATCTTTAGCCTCCTTAAACAAAATAATTATCCACCAAGAATTCTGTGCCCAGTGAAACTAAGTTTCATAGATGAGAGATAAAATCTTTTTCAGACAAATGTTGAGAGAATTTGCCACTACCAAGCCTGCACTACAAGAAATGCTAAAGGGAGTTTTAAATCTAGAAACAAAACCTCAAAATACACCAAAATAGAACCTCCTTGAAGCATAAATCTCACAGGGCATCTATAAAACAATAATACAATTAGAAATAAAATCAAGGTATTCAGAACACAACTAGCATGATGAATATAATAGTATCTCATATTTCAATACTAATGTTTAATGTAAATAGCCTAAATGCTCTATTCAAAAGATACAGAATAGCAGAATGGATAAAATTTCACCAACCAAGTATCCTCTGTCTTCAAGAGACTCACCAAACACATATGGATTCACATAAACTTAAGGTAAAGGGGTGGGAATAGATATTCCATGCAAATGGAAACCAAAAGCGAGTAGGTTAACCACAGTTAAAAAAGACAAAGTGGGACATTATGTAATGATAAAAAGATTAGTTCAACAGGAAATTATCACATCCTAAATATATACATGCCTAACACTGGAGCTTCCAAATTTATAAAACAATTACTACTGGACCTAAGAAATGAGATGGATGACAACACAATAATAGTGGGGGACTTCGATGCTCCACTGACAGCACTAAACTGGTCATCAAGACAGAAAGTCAACAAAGAAACAATGAACTATATACTTATACCCTACAACAAATGTACTTAACAGATATTTACAGAACATTCTACTCAACAACTGCAGAATATACATTCTATTCATCACCACATGGAACATTCTCCAAGATGGACCATACAACAGGCCACAAAATAAATCTCAACAAATTTAAGAAAATTGAAATTATGTCAAGTATTATCTATATTAGACCTAAGAGAGACCATAAATTAAAATTTTGTTGTTTGGGTTTTATTTTTTTTCTCCAGCCTTTAGGCTCACATTTAAATGAAACAATTTATTTTAAAAAAACCTGACCACCGGAGCAAGATGGCTGAATAGGAACAGCTCCAGTCTCTAGCCCCCAGCATGAGTGACACAGAAGACGGGTGATTTCTGCATTTTCAACTGAGGTACCAGGTTCATCTCACTGGGGAGTGCCAGACAATCAGTGTCGGTCAGCTGGTGCAGCCCGACCAGCAAGAGCTGAAGCAGGGTGAGGCATCGCCTCACCTGGGAAGCGCAAGGGGGAAAGCAATCCCTTTTCCTAGCCAGGAGAACTAAGACACACAACACCTGGAAAATTGGGTAACTCCCACCCTAATACTGTGCTTTACCAAGGGTTTTGGCAAACGGCACACTAGGAGATTATATCCCACACCTGGCCGGGAGAGTCCCACGCCCATGCCCATGGAGCATCCCTCATTGCTAGCACAGCAGTCTGCGATCTAACTGCAAGGCAGCAGCAAGGCTGGGGGAGGGGCACCCACCACTGCTGAGGCTTAAGTAGGTAAACAAAGCCCCCAGGAAGCTCAAACTGGGTGGAGCCCACAGCAGCTCAAGGAGGCCTGTCTCTCTCTGTAGACTCCACCTCTGGGGACAGGTCTGACAGCTTTGAAGAGAACAGTGGATCTCCCAACATGGAGGTTGAGATCTGAGAACGGACAGACTGCCTGCTCAAGTGGGTCCCTGACCCCTGAGTAGCCTACCTGGGAGACATCCCCCACTAGGTGCAGACCGACATCTCACACCTCACACAGCAGGATACACCCCTGAGACGAAGTTTCCAGAGCAAGAATTAGACAGGAACACTCGCTGTTCAGCAATATTCTATCTTCTGCAGCCTCC
>NW_012106653.1:1087724-1120804 GCF_000951045.1 Mandrillus leucophaeus
ATATGTAACAAACCTGCACATTGTGCACATGTACCCTAGAACTTAAAGTATAATAATAATTTTAAAAACCTAACTATGACTATGACAATAATTGCATGAAAACCGAAAGTTTTCAGAATTCAAAGCAAACTGATGGAGAATACTCCATATGGAAGGTCTTTCTATTCATTTTTAAAATAGAGAACATAGTCTGAGAGTTAAATGGGAAATGATGTTGTAGGTTTCATTTAACTTATGAAAATAGATGGAATTTTATGACTCTAAAAAATCTTGACCAGTTGTAAATAGAAGTTGTTATTTGGTTTTTGTTATTTTAATTGCCTGACAACAGGACCAGAATCAAAAACTTGCTTAACTCCTATCAGTGTTACTCCTTTCCTCCCTGGATGATAGATGCTGCTCTGCAAAAATGAAATGTCGCTGAAATGCTGTAAAATATCATTTTCCATAGAGTAGACTCATCTTATGGTAGGATACATCCTTTTTTAAGCCCTATCAGGAAACCTTCACCCAAATTACTCTTCTGAAACTATAGAGGCTGTTCTCTTAGGAAGCCCCAGTAATGCTATGGCCCATGATTCAGCTTTGAAGGCTTCCTTTGTCTGCCTCCCCTCCCCAATCAGTTTTGTGTGAACAGTGTTCTGTGTTGGCAAGTGGCCAGAGAATTTGCCATAAATAAATTTGCTGTCTTTCTACAAGAAGATAACTTAACTGACTTCCTTGGCCTTCTTAATTTGCCTCAGCATTGGGAATGGCTGAGGGCTTGGGGATGTCACAAACCTCTAAAGGATTGCCTGCATGGAAATTTAGAAATCCTACACTCCTGAACCTTCTACATGCCAGTTAGAGGCACAAGTCATAGAGTACAAGTTCCTCTGCCTCCCAAGACCCTAATTTACCACTAGTGAGAGCCATGTACACCAGAAATGTATCTCAAGGATTTGGAATTAAGAGTGAAAGAAGCAGATTATTCTGATCTCTTCCTATCATTCTTCATCGAAGGCAGTGGAAAATTGGGGGAATTAAAATATTGCTCAAGTTTAAACAGAAACAGCAGCAAAACAACACCAGGAATTCCTTCAATGTGTTGTAGACTTGAGCTCTAAAAGCCCAAAACCACACAATTCATTTGCTTACAGTATTGCTAAAATTTCTGTTGATTCAGATTAAGCCCAAAGTAGATTTTTTAACAACCATAGATTCATACTTTTCATAGTTGACTCTTAATCCAGACAATTTGAGACCCCTAAAAATGTCAATTTGGGATCCGATTATGCTTCACATTTTAGGAATACTTTTGGCATAAATCAATATTTTTCTTAAAAATTCATTTACTAAAATGTCCCCCAAAATGATAACTTCTGGTTTCCCATGAACGTGTCATTTTTATCGATAGAGTAGATTTACACTAATCTGAATTATCTATGGTGAGTTTTACAGCTGAGTTCCTGTTCAATTTTCTTTTATTAAAAATATAAAATATAATAAACCAGAAAATATAAATATCTGACAATAACAAAAGTGAGCAAAGTAGTGGAGCAAAGGGAACACATGTGCTCCTGCTGGGAGAGCAACTTCACAGCTGATTGGAAATCGACAAGGTATTGTCCAATAAAACTAAATGCCTGCCTATTCTACAGCCCAACAATTTCATTCCTCATGCTAGTGCAATGTTTTAAAAACTGCTGGGTGACTGATTATGACCCATTAGTGGCTCAGTAAATGAATATCAAGGGACAAAATCAGAGTATTTTCAATAAAATGAAATGGAGTGGAATGGGATAGAAAATGTCAAAGGAAATCCCTTACAATCAAAGTATTGTTTTGTAAGAATTTTGCAAAGCCAACTCATGGCTTACCAAGGTAATGGTCAGAAAAGCTTATAAAATACTATTCTAGAGAAACTCTCATGTCTCCGTTCACATTTAAAATAGAAAAATAGTATTTATACATTATTTTACATTCTGTGTGTTTGCATCTACTAGAAGTAGGCACTGAAATATGTTCATTATAATTAGAATAAATAAAAATATCTGTGGGCATTGTTACAAATGAACACTATATAACATTAGAAATGAATAACTGCAGTTCAGACATCAAAATGATTAAAACTTAAGCATAACATTGACAGAAAAAGCAAATCACAGAGGAACACATACAATGGATTCCATTTTATATGTGCTTTAGCACATACAAAATTAAACATATATGTTGTGTATAAATCTACACATTCGTAATAAAATTATAATGAAAGTTAGATGAATAATAAACACAAGATTTCAGCTCACAGCTCTAAGAGAAAGGGAGAAGAAGGGAACTGAGAAAACAGGGACTATAAAGATATTGATAATATTCTATTTTTTAAACTAAGTGCCAGGAATATGGCTTTTTTTTACTGTTTGCTAAAGTGTACATATGCATGCTTTATACAAATCTATATTGTGATATGTTTCCAAAATTTTTTCATCTTTTTGACTCATTCCCACAATGTCACAAATAAATTCCCTGATAGAAGTTAAAATACTGTTCTCTTTGATCTATTAGCTATATTTCAGGTGTCACTTTTACATTTCTTGTATAATTTATGACTTGATACAGATTCCTCTGCTTCTAGAGCTAAGTGAAATACAATATTCAGTGCAGTCATAACATTCCATGTAGGAATCCATCCTTTGGCTTCAGTCATTATAATGAACGTGCTAAATTATGTCTGTAACACATGAAGAACTTCTTTATAAGATTAATTTATGCTCCTTTCATTGATAGCATCCCTATCACCCATAGACATAGCAAGAGTGGGCAGGTACTCTAGAAGTCATGAATTCCCCCTAATGTAATCAAATTAGTACATTTGAACATTTATATTTCAGTATTATTTTGCAACTGGGTAAAACTCAGTATGTTTTTAGGAGAAGCCAAAAACAACAAAACTTTTTTAACAAGCCAAAAATGAGCATCATCTTGTAGAGAACAAAGTATTGATACATCAGATTGTGTCTTCTGCCCCAGTCCTGACCATTTCAATTCACAATTCACAATTGCCATCACTCTCTTTAAGGGCAGGCAGGGATACAATCACATCAATTGGAGATAATCAGATTGTGTGAGAGCATGGAATCTATTTTGTACCTATTTAGAATGGGTAAATATGTAGGTAGTGAAGATTAAAAAAAAATCAATTAATATTGTGCAGAAATAAAGGCCTATTTGGATAAACATAAAACCAAAATTCAGCAACTGGTTGCTCAATTTGGACTATAATTTGTCCAAGTGTTATATACTTTCCTGATTCAAATTCAGTATTCTCCACAAAGCTCCTCCTGATTTCCTCTCCCCATCTCTAACCAGGTAAGTATAATTGTTCTTCAGCTAAAACTACCTAACTCTTCTTTTATACTTAGCACTATTCCACATGATTTCACAGCTCTATATGTTTACATAAACTATACATAGATACTAAAATATATGTTCAGTATTGTCATATGAATAATTAGTGATACTGTTTGGCTGTGCCCCGCCCAAATCTCAACTTGAGTTATATCTTCCAGAATTCTCATGTGTTGTAGGAGGGACCCAGGGGGAGGTAATTGAATCATGGGAGCCGGTCTTTCCAGTACTATTCTCATGATAGTGAATTAGTCTCACGAGATCTGATGGGTTTATCAGGGGTTTCCACTTTTGCTTCTTCCTCATTTTCTCTTGCCACTGCCATGTAACAAATGCCTTTCACCTCCCACCATGATTCTGAAGCCTTCCCAGCTATGTAGAACTGTAAATCCAATTAAACCTCTTTTTCTTCCCAGTCTTGGGTATGTCTTTATCCGTAGCATGAATATGAACTAATACAGTAAATTAGTACCAGCAGAGTGGGGCACTGCTGAAAAAATACCCCAAAATATGGAATCAACTTTGGAACTGGGTAACAGGCAGAGGTTGGAACATTTTGAAGGACTCAGAAGAAGACAGGAAAATGTGGGAAATTTTGGAACCTCCTAGAAACTTGTTGAATGGCTTTGCTCAAAATGCTGATAGCAATAGGGACAATAAGATCCAGGCTGAGGTGCTCTCAGATGGAGATGAGGAATTTGTTGGGAACTGCAGTAAAGGTGACTCTTGTTACATATTAGCAAAGAGACTGGAGGCATTTTTCCTCTGCCATAGAGATTTGTGGAACTTTGAACTTGAGAGAAATGATTTAGGGTATCTGGTGGAAGAAATTTCTAAGCAGCAAAGCATTCAAGAGGTAACTTGGGTGCTGTTAAAGATATTCAGTTTTGTAAGGTAAGCAGAGTGTAAAAGTTTGGAAAATTTGCTGCTTGACAATGCAATAGAAAAGAAAAACTCATTTTCTGGGGAGAAATTCAAGCCAGCTGCAGAAATTTGCATCTAAATAGCAAGAAGCCTAATGTTAATTTCCAAGACCATGGGGAAAATGTCTCCAGGCCATGTCAGAGGCTTTCATGGCAGCCCCTCTCATCACAGACCCTGAGGCCCAGGAGGAAAAAATGGTTTTGTGGGCTGGGCCCAGGGTTCCTGCGCTGTGTGCAGCCTAGGGTCTTGGTGCCCTGTGTCTCAGCTGCTCCAGCCGTGACATACAGCTCAGGGGCCAAACACAGTGCAGGCTGTGGCTTCAGAGGGTGTAAGCCCCAAGTGTTGACAGCTTCCACGTGGTATTGAGCCTGCAGATACACAGAAGTCAAGAATTGAGGTTTGGAAACCTCTGCCTAGATTTCAGATGATGTATGGAAATGCCTGGATGCACAGGCAAAAGTTTGCTACAGGGGCAGGGGCCTCACGGAGAACATCTGCTAGGGCACTGCAGTAGGGAAATGTGAGGTTGGAACCCCCACACAGAGTCCCTATTGGGGGGACTAGTGGAGCTGTGAGAAGAGGGCCACTATCCTCCAGAACCCAGAACAGTAGATCCACTGACAGCTTGCACCATGCACCTGGAAAAGCCGCAGACACTCAACGCCAGCCCATGAAAGAAGCCAGGAGGGGGACTGTACCCTGCAAAGCCATAGGGGCCAAGCTACCCAAGAACATGGGAATCCACCTCTTGCATCAGTGTGAGTTGGATTGAGACCTGGAGTCAAAGGAGATCATTTTGGAGCTTTAAAATTTGACTGCCCTGCTGGATTTCAGACTTGCATGGGACCTGTAACCCCTTTGTTTTGTCCAATTTCTCCCATTTGGAATGGCTGTATTTAACCAATACCTGTACCTGCATTGAATCGAGGAACTAGCTTGCTTTTGATTTTACAGGCTCATAGGCAGAAGGAACTTACCCTATCTCAGATAAGACGTTGGACTGTGGACTTTTGGGTTAATGCTGAAATAAGACTTTGGGGGACTGTTGGGAGTGCATGATTGGTTTTGAAATGTGAGCACGTGAGATTTGGAGGGGGTCAGGGGTGGAATGATATGGTTTGGCTGTGTCCCCACCCAAATCTCAACTTGAATTGTGTCTCCCAGAATTCCCATGTGTTGTGAGAGGGACCCAGGGGGAGGTAATTGAATCACAGGGCCAGTCTTTCCCATGTTATTCTATAGTAAGTAAGTCTCATGAGATCTGATGGGTTTATCAGGGGTTTCCATTTTTGCTTCTTCCTCACATTCTCTTGTAGCCACCATGTAAGGAAGTGCCTTTCGCCTCTTGCCATGATTCTGATGGCTCCCCAGCCATGTGAAACAGTAAGTTCAATTAAACCTCTTTTTCTTCCCAGTCTCAGCTATGTCTTTATCAGCAGTATGAAAATGGACTAATGTAATTAGTGACTAAATCATTTAAATTTTTAAAAGCAAACCATATCACCCAGGATACTATGTTGTAAACAACAGATATCTGGCTAAACAAAGCCAAGGTTACTTTATGAAGAACGTATTGAAGGTCTCCTAGAATTATGTTTGAAGAACAAAGCTTGTGACAGGAAAGAACCACGGGTGCTAAAAAAAGAGGAGCCATAGCAGGAAGAGTGGTCAATACACCACCTCACAATAAAAGACCCCCAGGCTTCCCTTCCTTGTGTGCAACTCCACCCTGTGCAGGACAACACGTCTTTCTATTTTGAAATAATATTTGATTTACCGAAAAGTTGCAAAGACTATATAGAAAGTTACTTTATATGCTTCACTCAACTTCTCCTAAGTTTAACATTTTATGTAACAATGGTACATGTATCAAAACATTTCATCAGTTTCTTCACTGAAGTCCTTTCCAGGATCCAATCTAATATACCACATTGCATTTATTCTTCATGTGCCCCTAGTGTCTCCAATCTTTTCTTTCTTTTTTTCCATAACATTGACACTTTGGAAGATAGCTGGCAAGGTACTTTTCTAGGCTGACCCTCAATTTGGGTTTGTCTAATATTTTCTCATGAGTAGATAGGGGATATAAATTTGGGGGAACAATTACACTATAGTCTACTGCCCTTGTCATCACAACACATCACATCATTAATTTGATTTAGTACTAGTTAGATTATTTCAGTTAACTAGTTACTTATCTAGTTAGTTAGATCACTTAGTTAGATGATGTCTGCCAGGTTTTTCCTCTGTAAAATTAACATTTCCCCCCGCTTTCTATAATCGATTGGCTAGAAGCAAGTTACTAAATCCATCTTTTTCTCAAAGAGAAAGGAATTAAGCTCTATATTCTGGAAAGGTGAGTATCCAGGAATTTGTAGAAACTGTTAAAACCACAACAGTGATTAATAAATATCTTGGGGCTGTCATATATTGAGGCTATGTAAATATCCTATTTCTCAGTACAGTTTCATATACTAAGTTTAGCCTTCATCTGTGGGTCATGCTTGTAACCATTACTACTGAGGTGCTGTAATGGCCATTTTCTATTTCCCTCATTCCTTCTGCATTTACTATTTGGAATTCTCTAAGGAAGATTTGTCTATTCCCTGCCCCATTTGTTTATCTAATCACTTAATTATGTCAGTATGAACTCATGGATATTTACTTTATTTCTTATGCCATAATCCAATGCTATCATTTCTTTTGTTGCACAAATAATTCCAGGTTTGGCCACTGGGAGCTCTTAGAGATTAGCTTCTGTGTTCTTTGACATGCCTGCATTTTTTAAATTATTTTTATTTTTTAGCACTTCTTTAGTCTGTGACAATACAAGATGTTATAGATTTCTCTTGTACTTTTCCTGATACAGCCCTACATGATTGTCAGGAAGTACAGAGTGTATATGTTTAACTTTAAGAAACTGCCAAACTATTCTCCAAAGTGGCTGTACCATTTTGTATCATTTTTCACTGCAGTGAATGAGAGTCGGTGCTTCTTGCTAGCATTTGCTATTATCAGGTTTTTGCTCTGCTGCTGTTATTTTAACCAGTCTGATAGGTATCCAGTGGCATTTCAGTGTGGTTTTAATTTGAATTGACCTAACATTAAGCATTTTTGCTAGTCATATATCTTTGGAGAACATTTATTCAGATTTTTAAAATTGGGTTGCTCGTTTTATTGCTGTTGAGTTTTAAGGATTTTAAACCATATTTCTGGATACAAAAACTCTACCAAATATGTGATGTGCAAATATTTTCTGCCAGTCTTTCTGAGGTGTCTTTTAATTCTCGTAACAGTGTCTAAGAGAAAAGTTTTAATTTTGATAAAGCACAAATTATCAATTTGTTTCTTAATGGTTCACAGTTTTGGTGGTGTATCTACAAACTCATCACCAAATCCAGGGTTACACAGAAGCTGTACTATGTTTTCTTCTAGAACTTTTATATTTCTACATTTTACATTTAAATCTATAATATACTTTGAGTTATTTTTGTATAAAATATGAGGTGTATGTGTAGGCTCATTTTTTGCATATGAATGTTCAGTTGTTTCAACACCATTTGTTGAAAATATCGTACTTTCTCGAATGAATTGACTTTACATCTTTCTCAAAAAATAAGTTGACTACATTTGTGTTGGTCTAATTACAGGTTTTCTATTTTCCCCCACTGATGCATGTCTATGCTTACACCAATAACACATTATCATAATTCTGTAGCTTTTACAATAGTTATTGAAATCTGGCTGCATATGTCTTCCAATACTGTTCTTTTTTCAAAATTATTTTGGCTAGTTCCTTATCCTTTCCATATAAATTTTACTATCTATTTATGGATATGTATAGAAAAACTTGCTGGAATTTTTACTGAGATTATGCTGAATTTTTAGATTGGGGATGAACTTGGTATATCTCTCCATTTGTTTAGACATGTTATTCCTTTTATCACTGTTTTATAGTTATTCACCATACAAGTCCTGCATATATTTTTGCTATATTTAAGCACAAATACTTCTTCTAAGAGAGATGTGCAATTGAAAATCAATATCCCAAAAGTTAATTGCTGGTAAACAGAAATACAATTGAATTTTTTATATTGACTTTACATCTTGCAACCTTGCTGAATTCTGTTATTAGTTTCAGGAACTTTTGTGTAGATTGTGGGGTTGTCTTCATATATAGTCATGTTTTCTATAAAATGACACAGTTTTATTTCTTCTTTTCCTATCTGTGTACTCTTTATTTTTTTTTTCTTGTCTTATTGTACTGGTTAGGACTTCCAATATAATGTTGAATGAGAGTGATAAGACAAAACATCTTGCCCTATTCTTGATCTTAGGGGTAAAAAATTTAATCTGTTGACGTTCAAAATAATATTAGCAGCAGGGTTTTTTTTGTGTGGATGTCCTTTATTAGGTTAAAGAGATTCCTTTCTATTCTTTTTATTCTGAGTTTTTTAAATCATGAAAGAATGTAGAAATTTACTAAATGCTTTTACTGCATCTGTTGATACAATCACGTGGTGTTTCTTGTGTAGTTTGTGAATACATCAAATTACATTAATTGGTTATCAGATGTTGAAAGAGCTTTGCCTTCCTGGGATGAACTCTACTTGGTCAGGATATTATATTTTTTATATATTGCTGAATTCAACTTAATAACATTTTGCTGAGAAATCTCTGTGTATATTCATGAGATATTGTTCTGTAGCTTCCCTTTAATTTTATTTCTCTAGTTTTGGTAACAGAGTATTGCTGGAATTATAGAATACATTAGAAAAAGTTCCTCTTCTATTTTCTGGAAGAAATTTTGAGGAATTTGTATGATTTCTTCTTTGAATCATATTGATCATAGCAAATAGGTCCTATTGCCATGCCTATATTATCAAGTGTTTGTTATAGCTGTTCCAATAGGTGTGTAGTGATATCACATTATTGTTTAATTTGAAATTTCCCAGTGACAAGTAAAACTGAGCATCTTTGCATATGCTTATTTTTATCTATATGTTTTCTTTATTGAGGTGTCTGTTATGACCTTTTGCCCTGTTTTCATTGGTTATTTCACAACCTATTATTTAACTGGGCATGGTGGTACATGTCTGTAATCCCAACTACTTAAAAGAGTGAGGCAGAAGGATTATTTGAGGTCAGGAGTTTGAAACCAACCTGGGCAGTATAGTAAGAGATCCCGG
Source organism: Mandrillus leucophaeus (assembly GCF_000951045.1). Classification (NCBI taxonomy): domain Eukaryota; kingdom Metazoa; phylum Chordata; class Mammalia; order Primates; family Cercopithecidae; genus Mandrillus; species Mandrillus leucophaeus. Next base: position 1,097,225 of record NW_012106653.1, read on the forward strand.
AAAAAAAAAAAAAAGAAGTAAGAAATGTACTGTTTAACTTCCAATAATTGGGGATCTTCCAGGTATTTTTAAAAAAATTTTAGTAGTATAATTCTGTAATTATTTAAGAATGTACTTGCTGTGATGTCCATTTTTAAAAATTCATTAAAGTTTGTTTTGTTTTGTAGCCCGAAGTATAGTCTATGTTTGTGAATGGTCTATGTACACTTAAAAAGAATGTTTATTCTAAAGGTCTTTAGTGGAGCGATAAATGTCAATTAAATTAAGTTGGTTTATAATGTTGTTTAAATCATTTATATCCTTATTGATGTTTCGGCTATTTGTTACATCAATAACTACAAAGGGGTGTTGAAGTCGCCAGTGATAATTGTGGCTTTGTTAAGTTTTGCATCATGTATATTGAAGTTCTACTATTAAGTGCATACACGTGCAGAACTGTTATGTATACCTGTAGAAGTTAACCCTTTATTATTCTGTAATGTCCCACTTTATTTCTAATAATATTTCTCATTCTGGAGTCTACCATAACTGAATTTAATGTACTTACTTCAGCTTTTCCTCTGTGTTTGCATGGTATATCTTTATTCACACTTTTACGTTTAACCTGTCTTTATATTTAAATTGGCTCTCTTGTAGACAACATGTAACTGAGTCACACTTCTATATCCAACCTAATAATGTTTGGCTTTTAACTGATAAATTTGGACAGTTAAAGTGATTATTGTTATGACTACATTAAAATCTATCATCTTGCTAGTTGTTTTCTCTTTGTTCCACTTGCCCTTGCTTACTGTTTTGCTCATTTCTGCCTTCTCTGAATTTAATTGAGCATGTTATAATTCGCTATTAATCTCTTCTAATTACTCATTATTTATGTCTCTGTTTTTAACAACTGATAATCAATTTACTGAAATAATTCATTTAAGCATCTGCAATGGTGACTGCAGTCTCTTGGCTCGGTACTGATGGAAAACATCAGAGTAATCTCAGAAGAACTGTGCAAGTCAATGAACCTGGTAGATTCTCATCTAGAGACAATCCCAGGTCTCAGAACCTTCATCACTAAAAGTTTTTCTTGTAGTGAGTCTCAAAGGCTAAGTAAGCTTTACCTTGACATTTTTTTGTCTTTAGAGCCTCTGATCAAGTCAGCAAACACATTCTCCAGGGATTTCACACTGTAGCTAGGTAGGGTAATTCTAATTTGGTGAACAACCACCTATGGATTCTACTGATGTCTTTCCGGTGTCCTTAAAAGCCTTGGCTTTTAAGCATAACTTCCTGACCTACTTGTTCCTCCCTGAGCATGAGAGCAGTGGTGACTCAGGAGCAGGAAAGGCAGACCACAGTGGTGACAGTGTTTTCCTCAAAGAGGATTTATACCTGTTTTTTTAAAAAAATTTAGCTCTGTAATTGTTAATAAATCTAATTTCAAATAATATAATACCACTCAATATGCAACATAACAGCATATTCCCAAGTCCTCCTAGTCCATGTGTTATTCCATTGTTTTTATATATTTTACTTCTATTAATGGGTATAAACATATTTTTAGAATTTTTGTTTTAAATAGTCCATTAATGTTCAGGGCAATTAAAAAATATTCAATTTTACTTTTGTTCTTAGTTCTTTGTATAAATTCATGTTTCTGACGACATCTTATTTCTTCTACCTAAAGACATTCTTTAGCATTTCTTGTAGAGTAGGTCTGTGGCAGTAAGTTACCTAAATTTTTGTATGTTTGAGAAGATCTTTACTTCTGCTTAACTTTTAAAGGATATTTTTCCCAGGTATAAGTCAGTTTTTTTTTTTTCCTTCAGTACTACAAAGACATCATGCTATTGTCCACTTGTTTAAATGGTGTCTCATGAGAAATCTACTACAACTCTTATCCTTCTTACATTTATGTAATGTGTCTTTTTTTTCTGGCTGCCTTCAAGGTTTTTCTGCCTTCTTCTCCCTTTGTTCTCTAGAAAATCTATTTTTGCATAGGTTAGATAATTTTATTTTGTCTTACAGCTCTTGGATACTCTAATCTGTTTTTTATTGCACTTTATTTTTTCTTTGTTTTGCTTTGGGTAATTTCTATTGATTTACCCCTATCTTCAATCTTACAGCCTCTTTATTCAACTATGTCAAATTCAAATCTACTGATGAAACTATTGAAGGTATTTTTCATCTGTTACTGAATTATTCTTTTCAATGATTTTTTTTTTTTTTTTTGCAGTTCCTATGACTCTGCTCAAAGTACCTGCCTGATCATGCATGTTGTCTACTTTTTCCATTAAAGACTTTCACATATCTGGGAACTTCAAGATGATTGACTAGAGGCACCTAGCACTTGCCAACTCCTCAAAGAAGAATAAAAATGAATGGATAATAAAACTTTGAATAGAGCCTCTAAGAGAGAACACTAGAGTTCAGCAGAGAAGTGACAGAAAACAGAAAAGCCTGATGCACAGAGGGAGAAGGAAGTGAGGCAACCAGCCCAGCTAGTATCGGCTGGGAGTCCAGAAAGTTTCTCCAGTACAGGGAAATGGTAAATGAGAGATTTCCAGTGGTTCACACTCCCACCATGGACTCCTGAAGTCCTACCCAAAAAGAGCCCATAGGCCTTTGCAGGTCCTGAGACTAATACACAGAGCTGCCTGGAATCTCGGACAGCACTGCTCCAAAGAGGGAGCTCATGCTGGGACCCACACTCCCTACCCCAAGACCCAAGCAGCTCTTACACAGCAGCACCACTTTGAGAGCCCAACTCCTACCAGATTGCATGTTGCCCTGGGGTTCAACATTCCCTACATATCCCCATCCCTGGAGCCCCAATGACATTCCTCCATATCCTACTGGAAGGTTGCATCAGTGTGGCAAGGTCCCCAGCAATTTGATAGGATACCTAGCACTCTAGTTCACATATTACTATACACCCTATGAACCAGGTATACAGCACGAGAAGGCTGCCACCAAAACAAATGGAGCTGAAGCATGTTCTCCCAAAGCCTGACAGCCACCTGCCAGGGGCCACTGCCACTAACAGCAGCCGCACTTTCCCTGCACCAGAGGCAACAAGCACTTGCATATACCTTGAGGACAGGCTCCCCCTGACCATCAATGAGGCTGCTAGTACCACCCAAACACAATAACCTGGGAGCCTGAGGGTTGCCCCACCCTGCCCATCACAGTCTTTGCTTATATATGCCATCAGGTGGCACAAGGACAAGCTCTCAAGGCCTTGCACCGCCCCTGCTCACTCACCAAGAAAGTCACCTGGGGGCCGAAGGATTGCCCTTTCCCATCAGTCACCCTGAGAGCACATATACACCATAAGGGAGCCTCACAATAGGCTCAGAATGTCAGCTGCTGCTGGTCCCCAAACACAAACAGCTGGAAGTCTGGGGATAACCCCGCCCTGTGCACCATAGCTTGCACCTGTGTGTTTTATCAGGGGAACTTGAAGACAAGCCCACCCCACCTTCCATTCCAGTGTCCAAGGACACCAACCAGGGGCCAAAGGGTCACCCAACTCATTGGTCACCACAGGCACATGTACACACCCCAAGGGTCCTAACAACAGGACCAGAAAACCTGTCGTTAGCACCCAAACATGCTTTCCACAAGTCGGGGAATCATGCTACCCCATTCACCATCACTGACATCTGTGCACTCCTCCCACAGGCCTTAGGATATGCCAGCCATGCCTGTCACCACCAGCACTGACACCTCCAACACGTGCCACCTGGGGACCTGGGGACTGGCCCACTCGGCCCAATTCAGCAACTGCTAACACCAGCACATGCCACCTGTGAGTCTGAGGGTTGACTGGTCCTACTACTGCCATCACCTAAGCCATACAACCTGCCTACCCATCCAGCCCAGTGCTACCACTACTGGCACCTGACCAAGCTGCCTGTAGGCCCAAGAATTGACTGGCTTAGACTTGCTAAACCAATACTGACATACACCACCCAGGGGCCCAAGGATAGGCATGCTAACCCACAAGGGACCTGAAAATTGGCCCAATTGGTGTCTCCAGCCCCAGCAAAGTCTGACCATGGCCTCCATGAATAACCATAACCTAAGTCACTGAGGAAATTGCTGACACCACTGATGCTCTATATAGCCAAGAAAAAAAAAATCATATGGAGGCAACACTACTGTACACACTCCAAATGAAAGCCAAAGTGCTCTACCCAACCAGTACCATGGAGAACATCTTTAGAAAAAAATTCTTCCCCTGCAAAAGCCAATACAAGTAATTGAAAGAAGTAACACATACACCAGATGTGTAGATATCCATGTAAGGACACAAAAAACCTGAAAAAGAAAGAAAATATGACACCTCCAAAGGAACACATTACTCCAGGAACAGATTTGATAAAAAACAGAAATTTTTAAATCTTGGAAAAGAAATCAAAATAATGATATTAAGGAAGCTCAGTGAGCTATAAGAGGACACAGAGAAATAATATGAAGAAATCTGTATTAGTCTGTATTCACACTGCTGGCAAAGACATACCTGAGACTGAGAAGAAAAAGAGTTTGAATTGAACTTCAGTTCCACTTGGCTGGGGTGGCCTCAGAATCAAGGCAAAAGTCACTTCATACATGGCAGCAGCAAGATAAAATGAGAAAGAAGTGAAAGCAGAAACCCCTGATAAACCCATCAGATCTCATGAGACTTATTCACTATCACAAAAACAACACAGGAAAGACTAGCCCCTATGATTCCATTACCTCTCACTGGGTCCCTCCAACAAAACACGGGAATCCTGGGAGATACAATTCAAGTTGAGATTTGGGTGGGGACACAGCCAAACCATATCAAAATCAGAAAAACAATTTAGGATATGATGAAAAATTCACCAGAGATAGACATCATAAAAGAAGTTAAACAGAAAACATAGAACTGAAGAGTTTTTTAATGAAATAAAAATATAATTGAGAGTTTCAAAATTAGATGAGCTCAAGTAAAAGAATCAACATTAGACTAGATCAAGCATTAGACTAGATCAAGTTACAAAACTTGAAGATGGGTCTTTTGAAATAACACAGTTAGACAAAAATAAATAAATAAAAATGAACAAAGCCTATGTAACATAAAGAACACCACAAAGAGAACAAATATTCAAATTTTTGATATTTCAGATAGAGAGAAGGCCAAAAGGTTTAAAAACCTTTGTAATGAAATAATAGCTGAAAACTTCCCAAATACACCAAGAGGTTTAGCTATCCAAATAGAAGAAGCTCAGAGATCCCAAAGGGTCTTCTCCAAAGTACCTTAGAGTCAAATTGTCAAAAGTCAAATACAGAGAGAGAATTCTAAAATGAGTAAGAGAAGGAATCTCCATCAGATAACAGCAGATTTCTCAACAGAAATTTTACAGGCCAGGAGAGAATGGGATGACATATTCAATGTGCTGAAAGAAAAATAAAATGTCAGTCAAAAATACTATAACCAGCAAGGTCAACCTCCATAAATGAAGGAGAAATAAAGTCTTTTCCAGATGAGCAAAAAATCATAGAATTCGTGACCACTGAACAAACCATACAGGAAATCCTTAGGGAAGTCCTAAACCTTAAAGTAAAAGGATAATATCTACCATAATGAAAAATACATGAAAGTATAAAACTCCCTGGTAGAGCAAACATAAAAATGAGTGTGTGCAGTAGTGTTGTGCACAAAAATGAGGAAGGGAAAGAACTCAAATGTTACCACTACAAAAGAAAATACACATACAGACAAACAAAAAACAATAAAGCACAATGATAAACAGAAAGAAAAGAACAAAGGATAAACAAAACAACCAGAAAACATAAACGAAATGACAGAAGTCATCACATATAAATAATAACCTTGAATGTAAATGGATTAAGTTTTCCACCTAAAATCTGTAGAAGATGGCAAACTAGATGCAGTTGGCCATCAAAAAACAACTCCTACCAAGGAACTGGGATGACTGGTGTACTCCTAAGAGATCTTCAGAAGGAAGACACTGAGAATGAGGGGTGAGCAGAAAGGGTCGTAATGTGGACCCCAGGAGGGTTCTTCGATCTTATGCAAGAAAGAATTTGAGAATTTGAGGTGAATCCACAGAGTAAAGCGAGTTTTTAAGAAAGTCAAGGAATAAAATAATGCCTACTCCATAGGCAGAGCAACAGTGCAGGCTGTTCAACTAAGAATACTTAAAATTATTTTTTGATTATATGCTAAACAAGGGGTGAATTATTCATGAATTTTTCAGGCAAGGGGTAGGCAATTACAGGAACTGAGGGCTCCTTGCCTTTTTAGACCATGTAGGGTAACTTCCTGACATTGCCATGGCATTTGTAAACTGTCATGGTGCTGGTGGGAATGTCTTTTAGCATGCTAATACATTATAATTAGCATATAATAAGCAATGCGGATGACCAGAGGTCACTTTCATAGCCATCTTGGTTTCGGTGTTTTTTTGGTTTTATTTTTGAGACACAGTTTCACTCTGTCGCCCAGGCTAGAGTGCAGTGGCGCGATCTCGGCTCACTGCAAGCTCCGCCTCCAGGGTTCACACCATTCTGCCTCAGCCTCCCGAGTAGCTGGGACTGAAGGCGCCTGCCACCATGCCCGGCTAATTTTTTGTATTTTTAGTAGAGACGGGGTTTCACCGTGTTAGCCAGGATGGTCTCAATCTCCTGACCTCGTGATCCACCCGCCTCGGCCTCCCAAAGTGCTGGGATTACAGGCGTGAACCACCATGCTCGGCCTGATTTTGGTGGGTTTAAGCAGCTTGTTTACTGCATCCTTTTATCAGCAAGGTCTTTGTGACCTATACCTTGTGTCAACTTCCTAGCTCATCCTGAGACTTAGAATGCTTGACCTCAGGTGGGATCCAGTGACTCATGCCTGTAATTCCAGCACTTTGGGAGGCCGAGGCAGGTGGATCACCTGAGGTCAGGAGTTCGAGAACCGCCTGGCCAATATAGTGAAACCCCGTCTCTACTGAAAGCACAAAAATTAGCCAGGTGTGGTGGCAGGTGCCTGTAATCCCAGCTACTCAGGAGGCTAAGGCAGAATTGCTTTAACCCGGGAGGCAGAGGTTGCAGTGAGCAGAGATTGTGCCAATGCACTCCAACCTGGGCAACAAGAGCGAGACTCTGTCTGGAAAAAAAAAAATGCCCGACCTCATGGGAATACAGCCCAGTAAGTCACAGTCTTATTTTACCCAGCCCTTATTCAAGATGGAGTCACTGTGGTTCAAATGCCTCTGACAAATGGAGGGAAGACACAGAAGCTGGGCTGAATGGGGAGGAAGCTGGGAACTCTGCACAGAACTTCCATGTACACAGACTGGCCCTTGATTCCGGGGAAATGGGTGAGTTAAATTGGCAAGAAGGAACCTGCTCTTCCCATGGAATCCTGGCAGAAAGAGGGCCCTTGGCCACCATGGACACTTGAGTTGTCAGGGAGAGATGCTTAGAGAAGTGGCAGAGGTAGCATGCCAGAAGATGTGGAACCCAAAGGGTTTTGTGCAGGAGCATCTATATTAGAAGAGGGCTATATTTAGAAGACTCCATAGTCTAGGCCTAAAACTTCCTCAAGCTGATAAACAACTTCACAAAAGTCTCAGGATACAAAATCAACATACAAAAATCACTAGCATTTCTAAACGCCAATGGCCATCAAGCTGAGAGCCAAATCAGGAACACATTCCCATGCATAATTGTCACAAAAATAATAAAATACCTAGGGGAGGAAGGGTGAAACAAGATGGCAGAATAGAAAGTTCCACTAAGGATTCCCCACCCCCACCCCTGACCTTCCCCAGCACAAGGACACCAAGTTAACAACACAGGAAAAAAAAAAAAAAAACCTTCCTAAGAACCAAAAATCAGGTAAATATTCATAGCACCTGGTTTCAACTACATATCTCTGAAAGAGGCACTGAAGAGATTAAAACATAATAATAATAATAAGAAGAAGAATAAACAGTCCTGAATCATGGACACCATAAAACATAATAATAATAATAATAATAATAATAATAATAAACAGTCCTGAATCATGGACACCATCCCTCTTCTCCTCACAGTGGTAGCCTGGTATGGAGCATGTCTGGGCACTAAGGGAGGGAGAACACAGGAATTCTGAGGTATTGGACTCAGTATTGTCCTGTTAGAGCACAAACAAAATCGGACTAAACTCAACTGATGACTGCCCATGGAGACAGCATTTAAACCAGCCCTAGCCAGAGGGGATTCCCTGATCCCAGAGGTGGGAACTTGAGTGCCTGCAAACTTCACCACAGAGGGTTAATCCACGTAAACTTGAAAGGCAGTCTAGGTGGTAAGGACCACAACTCATAGGTGAGTCCTAGTGCTGAATAAGGCCCAGAGACAGTGGGCTGGGTGATGGTGGGGCACATGACATACTGAGATACCAGCTGGGGCAGCCAAGGGAGTGCTAGCATCACCCCTCCCTTAACCCCAAGCTGCACAGCTCGTGGCTCCCAAAGACAGCCCTTCTTTCCACTTGAGGAAATGAGATGAAAAAGTGGGGCAGACTTTGTCTTACATTTAAGGTGCCAGCTCAGTGACAGCAGGATAGGGCACCTGTCAGAGTTGTGAAGCCCCTGTTCCATCCAAGTCCTAGCTTCCAGACAACATTTGAACATACTCTGGGTCAGAAGAGAAACTGCTGCTTTGAAGGAAAGAACACAGTCTTGGCAGCGTTCATCATCTGCTAACTAAAGAGCCTCTGGGCCCTGAATAACCAGCGGCAACACCCAGGTAATACACTGAGGGCCTTGGTTGAGCCTCTGAGACTTGCTGGCTTCAGGAGAGACTCAATACATAACTAGCAGTGGTGGCTATGGGAGAAAACTTCATCTGCTTGAGAAAAACAGAAGGAAAAATAAAAAGGACTTTGTCTTGCACCCTAGGTACCAGTATGGCCACAGTGAGTAGAGCACCAAGTGGGCTCTTAGGGTCCCTGATTCCAGGACTTGACTCTTGGATAGCATTTCTGAACCTGTCCTGAGCCAGAAGAGAGCCCACTGTTCTGAAGGGTGAGTCCCAGGCCAGCAGTATCCACCATGATGACTTAACAGACCTTGAGAGAACGTTGTCAGTAACCTCGCAGTACTCCTCATGACCTGGTATAGCGACGGCTATCGGTGAGGCTCCTCTGCTTTGGGAAAGAGGAAGGTTTGAGTGCCAGCTCAGCCGCAATCCAATAGAACACGAGGTAGACTTCAAAGTTTTCTGATTCTAGTCTCTTGACACCTGGAGGGCACTTCTGGACCCACCTGGGGTTTGGGGAACCTTGTCACCCTGAAGGGAAGGACACAGACCTGGCTGGCTTTACCACCTGTTGACTGTAGAGTCCCAAGCCTTGAGCAAATATAGGCAGTAGCCAGGGAGTCATTACAGCACGCTTTGAGTATGACCCAGCACTGTGCTGGCTTCAGGTTTGGCCCAGCACAGTCATAGTGGTGGTGGCCACAGGGGTGCTTGTGTCATACCATCCCCTGCTTTAGGTGTCTTAGAAAAGAGAGACTCTGTATGTTTTGGAGAAAGTAAGGGAAGAGAACAAGAGTCTGTATCTCGTAATCCAGAGAATTCTCTCATATCTTGTCCAAGATCATCAAGGTAGTACCTCTATGAGTCTGCAAAAACCAGTGTTACTGGGCTTGTAGTGTCCCTAAAGCAGAAACAGCTTAGATCAGAAAACCCAAGTATTTTCAAATATCTGGAAAGCCTTCCTAAGAGGGACAGTTACCAATAAGCCCAGACAGTAAAGACTACAATAAATACCTAACCCTTCAATGCCCAGAAACTGAAAAACATCTACCAGCACTAACACCATCCAGGAAAACATGACCTCACCAAATAAACTAAATAAGGCACCAGGGACCAATTCAGGAGAAAAAGAGACATGTAAACTTACAGAGAGAGAATTCAGAATAGCTGTATTAAGGAAACAAATAAATTCAAGATAACACAGAGAAGGAATTGAGAATTCTATCAGATAAATTTCTCAAAGAGATTGAAATAAGTAAAAAGAACTGAGCAGAAATTCTGGAACTGAAAAATGCAACTGGCATACTGAAGAATGCCTCAAAGTCCTTTAATAGTAGAACTGATGAAGCAGAAGAAAGAATTAGTGAGTTGAAGACAGGTTATTTGAAAATACGCAGTCAGAGGAGACAAAATTTTTTTAAAAAATGAAGCATGTCTACAGGATCTAGAAAATAGCCTAAAAAGGGCAAATGTAAGAGTTATTGGCCTTAAAGAGAAGACAGAGAAAAAGATAGGGGTAAGAAGTTTAATCAAAGGGATAGTAACAGGAAACTAACCAAACCTAGAGAACAATATTAATATCTAAGTACAAGAAAGTTATAGAACACCAAGCAGATTTAACCAAAAGGAGACTACCTCCGGCATTTAATAATCAAACTCCTAACAGTTAAGGATAAAGAAAGGATCCTTTTCTCAGCAAGAAAAAATAAACAAATAACATAAAATGGAACTCCAATGCATCTGGCAGCAGACTTTTCAACCTTATAGGTCTGGAGAGAGTCGTATGACATATTTAAAGTGCTGAAGGAAAAATACTTTTACCCTAGAACAGTATATCTAGTTATAATATCCTTCAAACATAAAAAACAAATACAGACTTTCCCAGATAAACAAAAGCTGAAGGATTTCATCAATACCAGACCTGTCTTACAAGAAATGCTAAAGGAAGTACTTCAATCAAAAAGAAAAGAACATTGAGCAATAACTAATCATGTGAAGCTACAAAACTCACTGGTAACAGTAAGTACAAAGAAAAACACAATATTGTAACACTGTAACTATGGTGTGTAAACTACTCTTATCCTAAGCAGAAAGACTAAACAATGAACCAATCAAAAATAATAATGACAACAACCTTTCAGGACATACTTTATATGATTTGGCTGTGTCCTTGCCTAAATCTCATCTTGAATTGTAGTTCCCATAATCACCACGTGTTGTAGGAGGGACCTGCTGAAAGATAACTGAATCATGGTGGCTGTTTCCTCCGTACTGCTCTTGTGGTAGTAAATAAGTCTCTTAAGATCTGATGATTTTATAAGGGGAGAGCCCCTTTTGCTTGGCTCTCATTCCCTCTCTTGTCTGCTGCTGTAAGATATGCCTTTCACCGTTTGCCGTGATTGTGAGGCCTCCTCAGTCCCATGGAACTGTGAATCTATCAAACCTCTTTTCCTTTATACATTACTGAGTCTCAAGTATGTCTTTATCAGCAGCATGAGAACTGACTAATACAATATTCAATACAATAAGATGTAAATAGAAACAAAAAATGTTAAAAAGTGGAGGGATGAAGTTAAGGCATAGAGTTTTTTATTAGTTTTCTTTTTGCTTGTTTGTTTAAGCAAATTGTATTAAGTTGTTATCAGATTAAAATAATGGGTTATAAGATAGTATTTGCAAGTTGCATGGTAACCTAAAACTAAAAACATACAACGGATATACAAAAAATAAAAAGCAAGTACCTAAACCATGTCACTAGAGAAAGTCACCATTACTAGAGGAAAACAGGAAAGACAGTCACACAGAAGTGAGGACCACAATACAACCAGAAAACAAATAACAAAATGTCATCAGTAAGTCTTTACTTATCAATAATAACATTGACTGTAAATAGACTAAACTATGTAATCAATAGACATAGACTGGCTGAATGGATTAAAAAAAACAAAAACAAACAAACAAAAAAAAACACCTATTGACCTGCTTTTCTGTTGCCTAGAAGAAACACAGTTTACCTATTAGGACACTCATAGACTGTAAATAAAGGGTTGGAAAAAACTATTCCATGACAATGAAAACCAAAAAAGAGAAGGAGTCATTATACTTATATCAGACAAAATAAATTTGAAGAAAAAGCTATAGGAAGAGACAAAGAAGGTCACTATATAATGACAAAGGTATCAATTCAGCAAGAGGATATAACAACTATAAATATATGTGCACCCTACAATGGAGCACCCAGATAAATAGAGGAAATATTATGAGAGCTAAAGAGAGAGACAAGCCCCAATACAGTAATAGCTGAGACTTTGGCACCCTACTTTCATCACTGGAAAGATCTCCCAGACAGAAAATCAACAAACAAACATCAGACTTAATCTGCACTAAAGACAAATGGATCTAATCAATACTTACAGATCATTTCATCCAGGGGCCTCAGAATACACATCCTCTTCCTCAGCACAGGGATTATTCTCAAGAATACACCATATGTTAGGTGACAAAAAAGTCTTAAAGCTTTCAAAACATGAAACAATATCAAGCATCTTTTCTGACCACAACTGAATAAACTAGAAATTAATAACAGGAGGAACTTCGGAAACTATACAAATTTTAATGGAAATGAAACAATATGTTTCTGAATGACCAGTGGGTCAATGAAAAAGTTAAAAAGAAACTGAAAAATTATTGAAACAAATGATAAAGGAAATACAACATACCAAAATCTATGGGACAGACACAGCAAAAGCAGTACTCAGAGGAAAATTTAGAGCTATAGCCGCTTAGATTAAAAAAAAAAAAAAAATTCAAATAAAAAATGTAACAATGCACCTTAAAGAACTAGAAAAATAAAAGCAAACCAAACACAAAACTAGTAGAAGAAAATAAATAACAAAGATCAGAACATAAACAAATGAAATCAAATGTAAAAAAACAGAAAAGATAAATGAAACAAAAAGTTGGCTTTTTGAAAAGTTAAACAAAATTGACAAACCTTTAGCCAGACTAAGAAAAAAAAGAGAATATCCAAATAAATAAAATAAAAAATGATGAAGGAGACATTACAACTGATACTTAGAAATTCAAAGGATAATTAGTGGCTACTATGAGTAACTATATACAATAAATTGGAAAATCTAGAAGAAATGAACAAATTCCTAGATACATACAGCCTACCAACATAGAACCAGGAAGAAATCCAAAATCTGAAGATACCAATAACAAGTAATGAGATCAAAGCCATAATAAAAAGTCTCCCAGTAAAGAAAAGCCTGGAACCTAATGGCTTCACTGCTAAATTCTATCAAACATTTAAAGAAGAACTAGTATAAATTCTGCTCAAACTATTCCAAAAAATAGAGGAGAAGGGAATGCTTCCAAATTTCTTCTATGAGGCCAGTATTACCCTGATACCAAACCCAGACAGAGACACATAAAAAAAAAATTACAGGCCAATATCTCTGATGACTATTAATGCAAAAATCCTTGACAAAATACTAGCAAACCAAATTCAACAACACATTAGAAAGATCATTCACCATGACCAAGTGGGATTTATTGCTCGGATGTAAGCATAATTCAACATATGCAAATCAACCAACATGATACATTGTATCAACAGAATGAAGAATAAAAACCATGTGACCATTTCAACTGATGCCGAAAAAGCCTTTGATAAAATTCAACATCCCTTCATGATACAAATCATAAAAAGATGGGGTATAGAAAGAACGCACCTCAACATAATAAAAGTTACATATAACAGAACAACAGCTAGTATCATATCGAATGAGGGAAAATTGAAGGCCTTTCCTCTAAGATCTGGAACATGACAAGGATGCCCACGATCACCACTGTTATTCAGCATAGTACTGGAAGTCCTAGATAGAGCAATCAGACAAGAGAAAGTTATAAAGGGGATCCAAATTATAAAGGAAGAAGTCAAATTATCCTTGTTTGCTGATGATATGTTCTTATATTTGGAAAAACCTAAAGACTCCCCAAGAAAAGTACTAGAACTGATAAACAAATTGAGTAAAGTTGCAAGATACAAAATAAACATACAAAAATCAGTAGTATCTCTATACAACAACCACGAACAATGTGAGAAAGAAACAAAAAAAGTAATCCCATTAGAATAACACACATAAAATTAAATACCTAGGAATTAACCAAAGAAGTGAAAGATCTCCACAATGAAAACTATAAAACACTCACAAAAGAAATGGAAGAAGACACCCAAAAATGGAAAAATATTTCATGCTCATGGATTGGAAGAATCAATATTGTTAAAATATCCATACTACCCAAAGCAATCCAAAACGGTTTGATAGGGATTCCATGTAATATCTATCAAAACACCAATGATATTTTTCACAGAGACAAAACAAAACACTAAAATTTGTATGGAACCCCAAAAGACTCAGAATAACCAAAGCCATCCTCAGCAAAAAAAAAAACAAAACTGGAGGAATCACATTACCTGACTTCAAATTATACTACAGAGCTATAGCAACTATAGTAACCTAAACAGCATGGTACCGGCATAAAAACAGACAGATGAAACCAATGGAACAGAATAGAGAAACCAGAAACAGATACACACACCCACACCAAACTCATTTTTGATGAAAGTGCCAAGAACATACACTAGGGAAAATATAGTCTCTTCAATAAATGGTGCTGGAAAAACTGGACATTCATGTGCAGAATAATGAAACTAGACCCCTATCTCTCACTATATGTATAAATATATATAAAATCATAAGCTGGAGGACATTATTCTAAGTGAAGGACTTCAAGAATGGAAAACCAAAAATCATATGTTTTCACTTATAAGTGGAAGCTAAGCTATGAGGATGCAAAGACATAAGAACAAAATAATCGACTTTGGGGCCTTGGGAGGAAGGATGGCAGGGATGAGGGATAAAGGACTATATACTGGGTACGGTGTACATTGCTCGGGTGACAGGTGAACCAAAATCTCAGAAATCACCACTAAAGAACTTATCCATGTAACCAAATACCAGGTGTACCTCAAAAACTATTGAAATAATTTTTTTAAAAAAAGAAATCATGATGGATTAAATATTTAAATTTAAGACTTCAACCTATGAAGCTACTATAAGAAAACACTGGGGAAATCTTTAGAACATTGGTCTAGGCAAATATTTCTTGAGCAATACTCCACAAGCACAAGCAACCAAAGCAAAAATCGAGAAATGGGGTCACATCAAGTTAAAATTTCACACAGCAAAAGATACATCAATAAAGTAAAGAGACAACCCACAGAATGGGAGAAAACTACCCCTCTGACAAGGGATTAATAACCAGAATATATAAGGAGCTCATACAACTCTATAGGACAAAATCTAATAATCCAATGAAAAAATGGGCAAAAGGTTGGAATAGACATTTCCCAAAAGAAGGCACATGAATGGTAAACAGGCATATGGAAAGGTATCCAACATCATTGATCAACAGAGAAATGAAAATCAAAACTACAATGAGATATCTCACCCCAGTTAAAATGGCTTATCTTCAAAAGACAGGCAATAAAAGTACTGGTGAGGATGTGGAGAAAGGGGAACCTTTGTACACTTTTGATGGTAATGTAAATTAGTACAGCCCTTATCAGTGTGTAGGTTCCTCAAAAAACTAAAAACTGAGCTACCATATGATCCTGCAATCCCACTGCGGGATAAATAACCAGAAGAAAAAAAAAAGCTGTGTATCAAAGAGATATCACCACTCCTATGTTTGTAGCAGCATTGTTTACAATAGCTAAGGTTTGGAAGCAACCTAAGTGTCCATCAACAGATGAATGGATAAAGAAAATATGGTAGCTATTCAGCCATAAAAAAATGAGATCCAACCATTTGCAACAACATGGAAGGAACTTAAGATAATTATGTTAAGCGGAGCTGGGGGAGACATGGCTGTGGTTAATATGTGCAAACAAAATAGAAAGAATGAATAAGACCTATTATTGATAGCACAATACGGTGACTATAGTCAATAATAACTTAATCATATATTTTAAAATAACTTAAATAATGTAATTGAATTGTCTGTAACTCAAAAGATAAATCCTTGAGAAGATGGATACCCCATTCTCCATGATGTGCTTATCTCACATTGCATGCCTGTATCAAAGCTTTTCATGTATTTCATAAATATACACAATTACTATGTACCCACAAAATTAAAAACAAAAAAAGAATAAGATACCTGAAAATAAAGCTACCCAGGGAGGTGAAAAATCTCTACTATGAGAACTACAAAACACTGCTCAAAGAAATAAAAGATGACACAAACAAATGGAAGCATATTCCATGCTCATGGATAGGAAGAATAAATGTTGCTAAAATGGCTATACTGCCCAAAACAATTTGTAGATTCAATACTATTTCTTTCAAATTACCAATGACATTTTTCACATAACTAGAAAAAAAATTTTTAAATTCATATGGAACCAAGAAAGAGCCAAGGCAATCCTAAGGAAAACAGAAATAAATAAATAAATAAATGCTAACCAACTTCAATCTTTACTGCCAGCATGGTACTGGTACAAAAACAGACACATAGACCAAAGGACCAGAATAGAGAGCCCAGAAATAATGCCATATACTTACAAACATCTGATCTTTGAAAAAGATGACAAAAACAAGTAATAAGGAAAGGATTCCCTATTCAATAAACGGTGCTTGGATAACTAGCTACACATATGCAGAAGATTGAAATGACCCATTTCTTACACCATATACAAAAAAATCAACTCAAGATGAATCAAAGGCTCAAATTTAAAACTCAAAACTATAAAAAACCTGAAAGACAACTGGATAATACCATTCAAGACATAGGAATATGCAAAGATTTCATAACGAAAATACCAAAAACAATTGCAACAAAACCAAAATTGACAAACAAGATCTAATTACATTAACAAACTACTGCACAGAAAAAAAAAAAAAAAAAAAGTCAACAGAGGAAACAGACAACCTACAAAATGAGAGAACATTTTTGCAAGCTATGCATCTGACGAAGGTCTAATAACCAGCATCTATAAGGAACTTAAACAAATCTACGAGAAAATAAAAACATTAAAAAGTGGGCAAAAGATATGAAGAGACACTTTTTTTAACCTGCCTTTTTAAAATTATTATTATATTTTAAGTTCTGGGATACATGTGGAGAATGTGCAGGTTTGTTACATAGGTATACACGTGCCATGGTGCACATGCTGCACCCATCAACCCATCATCTACCTTAGGTATTTCTCCTAATGCTATCTCTCCCCTAGCCACCACTCCCTAACAGGCCCCAGTGTGCGATGTTCCCCTCCCTGTGTCCATGTGCTCTCATTGTTCAACTCCCACTTATGAGGGAGAACATGTGATGTTTGGTTTTCTGTTATTGTTTTAGTTTGCTGAGAATGATGGTTTCCAGCTTCATCCATGTCCCTGCAAAGGACATGAACTTATCCTTTTTAAGGCTGCATAGTATTCCATGGTGTATATGTGCCACATTTTCTTTATCCAGTTTAACATTGATGGGTATTTGGGTTTGTCCCAAGTCTTTGCTACTGTGAACAGTGCTTCAATAAACATACATGTGCATGTGTCTTTATAGTTGAATGATTTATAATCCTTTGAGTATATACCAAGTAATGGAATTGCTGGGTCAAATGGTATTTCTCATTCCAGATCCTTGAGGAATCACCACACTGTCTTCCACAATGGTTGAACTAATTTACAGTCCCATCAACAGTGTAAAAATGTCCCTATTTCTCCACATCCTCTCCAGCATCTGTTGTTTCTTGACTTTTTAATGATTGCCATTTTAACTGGTATGAGATGATATTGCATTGTGGTTTTTATTTGCATTTCTCTAATGATCAGTGATGATGAGCTTTTTTGCATATGTTTGTTGGCTGCATAAATGTCTTCTTTTGAGAAGTGTGTTTTCTTATCTTTCACTCACTTTTTGTCAGAGCTGTTTGTTTTTTTCTTATAAATTTGTTTAATTTTCTTGTAAATTCTGGATATTAGGCCTTTGTCAGGTGCATAGATTGCAAAAATTTTCTCCCATTCTGTAGGCTGCATGTTCATTCTGATGGTAGTTTCTTTTGCTGAGCAGAAGTTCTTTAGTTGGCTTTTGTTGTCATTGCTTTTGGTGTTTTTGTCATAAAGTATTTGCCCATGCCTATGTCCTGAATAGTGTTGCCTGGGTTTTCTTCTAGGGTTTTTATGGTCTTAGGTCTTACATATAAGTCTTTAATCCATCTTGAATTAATTTTTGTGTAAGGTGTAAGGAAGGGATCCAATGTCAGCTTTCTACATATGGCTAGCCAGTTTTTCCAACACTAGTTATTAAATAGGGAATCCTTTCCCCATTGCTTGTTTTTGTCAGGTTTGTCAAAGAGCAGATGGTTGTAGATGTGTGACATTATTTCTGAGGCCTCTATTCTGTTCCATTGGTCTATATATCTGTTTTGGTACCAGTACCATGCTGTTGGTTACTGTAGCCTTGTAGTACAGTTTGAAGTCAGGTATCCAGATGCCTCCAGCTTTGTTCTTTTTGGTTAGGGTTGTCTTGGCTATACAGGCTCTTTTTTGGTTCCATGTGAGACTTAAAGGAGTTTTGTTCTAATTCTGTGGAGAGAGTCAGTGGTAGCTTGATGGGGATAGCATTGAATCTAAAAATTCCTTTGGGCAGTATGGCCATTTTCACAATATTGATTCTTCCTATCCGTGAGAATGGAATGTTTTTCCATTTGTGTCCTCTCTTACTTCCTTGAGCAGAGGTCTAGCAAGACAGGCCAACATTCAAATTCAGGAAATACAGAGAACACCACACAGATACTCCTTGAGAAGAGCAACCCCAAGACACATAGTCATCAGATTCACCAAGTTTGAAATGAAGGAAAAAATGTTAAAAGCAGTCAGAGAGAAAGGTCAGGTTACCCACAAAGGGAAGCCCATCTGACTAACAGCGGGTCTCTCAGCAGAAACCCTATAAGCCAGAAGAGAGTAGGGGCCAATATTCAACATTCTTAAAGAAAAGAAATTTCAACCCAGAATTTCATATCCAGCCAAACTAAGCTTCATAAGTGAAGGATAAATAAAATTTTTTACAGACAAGCAAATGCTGAGAGATTTTGTCACCACCAGGCCTGCGTTAAAAGAGCTCCCAAAGGAAGCACTAAATACAGAAAGGAAAAACCAGTACCAGGCACTGTAAAAACACCAAATTGTAAAGACCATAGACACTAAGAAGAAACTACAGCAACTAATGGACAAAATAACCAGCTAGCATCATAGTAACAGGATCAATTCACACATTACAATATTAACCTTAAATGTACGGGGCTAAATGCCCCAATTAAATGACACAGACTGGCAAATTGGATAGTCAAGACCCATTGGTGTACTGTATTCAGAAGACCCATCTCATGTGTGCAAAGACACACATAGACTCAAAATAAAGGGATGAAAGAATATTTACCAAGCAAATGGAAAGAAAAAAAAAGCAGGGGTTGCCATCCCAGTCTCTGATAAAACAGAATTTAAACCAACAAAGATCAAAAAAGACAAAGAATGGCATTACATAATGGTAAAGGGATCAATGCAACAAGAAGAGCCAACCATCCTAAGTATATATGCACCCAATACAGGAGTACCCAGATTCGTAAAACAAATTTTAGAGACCTACAAAGAGATTTAGATTCCCATGCAATAATAGATGGAGATTTAGATTCCCATGCAATAATAGATGGAACATCCCACTGTCAATACTAGACAGATCAACAAGACAGAAAATTAACAGAGATATTCAGGACTTGAACTCAGCTCTGGACCAAGCGGACCTAATAGACATCTAAAGAACCTTCCACCCCAAATTAACAGAATATACATTTTTCTCAGCACCACATCAAAGTTATTCTCAGCACCATATCACAGTTATTCTCAGCACCACATCACAGTTATTCTAAAATTGCCCACATAATTGGAAGTAAAACACTCCTCAGAAAATGCAAAAGAACAGAAATCATAACAAACAATCTCTCAGACCACAGTGCAATCAAGTTAGAACTCAGGATTAAGAAACTCACTCAAAACTGCAAAACTACATGGAAACTGAACAACCTGCCCCTGAACGACTACTGAGTAAATAACAAAATTAAGGCAGAAATAAATAAGTTATTTGAAACCAATGAGAACAAAGACACAGTGTACCAGGATCTCTGGGACACATGTATAGCACTAAATGCCCACAGGAGAAAGCAGGAAAGATCTAAAATTGACACCCTAACATCACAATTAGAAGAACTAGAGAAGCAAGAACAAACAAATTCATAAGCTAGCAAACGACAAGAAATAACTAAGAACAGAGCAGAACTGAAGGAGATAGAGACACGAAAAAAATCTTCAAAAAATCAATGAAGACAGGAGCTGGTTTTTTGAAAAGATTAACAAAATAGACAGACCACTAGCCAGACAAATGAAGAAGAAAACAGAGAAGAATCAAATAGACACAATAAAAAATGATAAAGGGGATATCACCACTGATCCCACAGAAATACAAACTACTGTCAGAGAATACTAGAAACACCTCTATGCAAATAAACTAGAAAATCTAGAAGAAATGGATAAAATTCTGGACACATACACCCTCCTAAGGCTAAACCAGGAAGAAGTAGAATCCCTGAATAGATCAATAACAAGTTCTAAAATTGAGGCAATAATTAGTAGCCTACCAACCAAAAAAAGCCCAGGACCAGAGGTAAAAAGAGGAGGTGGTGCCTTTCCTTCTGAAACTATTCCAAACAATAGAAAAAGAGGGACTCCTCCCTAACTCATTTTATGAGGCCAGCATCATCCTGATACCGAAACCTGGCAGACACAACAAAAAAAGAAAATTTCAGGCCAATATCCCTGATGAACATTGATGCAAAAATCCTCAGTAAAATACTGGCAAACCAAATCCAGCATCACATCAAAAGCTTATCCACCACGATCAAGTCGACTTCATCCCTGGGATGCAAGACTGGTTTAAAATAAGCAAATCAATAAACAATCCATCACATAAACAGAACCAATGACAAAAACCACCTGGCTATCTCAATAGATGCAGAAAAGGCCTTCGATAAAATTCCACACCCCTTCTTGCTAAATCTCTCAATAAACTAGATATTAATGGAACGTATCTCAAAATAATAAGAGCTATTTATGTCAAACCCACAGCCAATATCATACTGAATGGGCAAAAGCTGGAAGTATTCCCTTTGAAAACTGGCACAAGACAAGGATGCCTTCTCTCACCACTTCTATTCAACATAGTATTGGAAGTTCTGGCCAGTGCAACCAGGCAAGAGAAAGAAATAAAGTGTATTCAAATAGGAAGAGAGGAAGTCAAATTGTCCCTGTTTGCAGATGACATGATTGTATATTTAGAAAATCCCATTGTCTCAGACCAAAATTTCCTTAAGCTGATAAGCAACTTCAGCAAAGTCTCAGGATACAGAATCAGTGTGCAAAAATCACTAACATTCCTAAACACCAATAACAGACAAACAGACAGCCAAATCATGAGTGAACTCCCATTCATAATTGCTACAAAGAGAATAAGATACCTAGAAATACAACTTGCAAGGATGTGAAGGACCTCTTCAAGAAGTGACACTTTTCAAAAGAAGACATACATGCAGCCAACAGGCATATGAAAATAAAGTTCGACATCACTGATCATTAGAGAAATGCAAATCAAAACCACAATGAGATAACATTTCACACAAGTCAGATGGTTACTATGAAAAAAAGTCAAAAAATAACAGGTGCTGGTGAGGTTGCAGAAAAAAAGGAACAGTTATACACTATTGGTGTAAGTGTAAATTAGTTCAACTGTTGTGGAAAACAGTGTGGTGATTTCTCAAAGACCTAAAACCCGAACTACTATTTAAGCCAGCAGTCTTGCTACTGGTTACATACCCAAAGGAATAGAAATTATTCTATCATAAAAATTCATGTATGTGTGCTTATTGCAGCACTATTCACAACAGCAAAGACATGGAGTCAACTTAAATATCCATCAATAATAGACTAGATAAAGAAAATGTGGTACATATACACCATGGAATACTATGCAGCCATAAACAAGAATGAGATTGCATCCTTTACCGGAACATGGATGGAGCAGTAGGCCATTATTCTTAGCAAAATAATACAGGAATAGAAAACCAGATACTGCATATTTTCACTTATATGCAGGAACTAAATAATGAGAATGCATGGACACATACAGTTGAACAACAGATATGGATGCTGGAGGATGGAGGCTGGAAGAAGGGAGAGGGTCAGAAAAAATAAGTCATGGATACCAGGCTTAATAGCTGGGTGAAAAAATAATCTGTAAAAACAAACCCTCATACATGAGTTTACCAATTGTATTAGGCCATTCTCACACTACTATAAAGAGCTACCTGATATTGGGTAAATTATAAATGAAAGAGGTTTAATCGACGGTTTAGAGGGCTGCATGAGAGGCATGGCTGGGGAGGTCTCAGGAAACTCACAATTATGACAGAAGAGGAAGTAAAAACCCACACAACTTGTGTGGTGGAAGCAGAAGGAAGAAAGAGAAAAGGGGGAAGTGCTACACACTTTCAAACAACTAGATCTCATGAGAACTCCATCACAAGAACAGCAAGGGGGAAGTCTGCTCCCATGATTCAATCACCTCCCACCAGGACCTTCCTTCAACACATGGAGATTACAATTTGACATGAGATCTGGGTGGAGACTAAAAGCCAAATCATATTACCAAAATAACAAACCTGTACATGTATCCCTAAAATTAAAATAAAATTTTAAAAAATAGCAAGAAGCGTGGATAATTTTGTACAACCATATGTAATGAATTTAGAAATTCTCAGCCTGGTTTATTCATGAGTGAAATTTAGAAAACAGGTTTGTTTATTTCAAAGGTCCTTTCCAACTCTAAAATTATTTGAAGCTACAAAAAGTAATTTCAAATAGTCACCATTCAGCTAAAGACAGAGAATGGTACAAGAAAAGAATCTCTGCCATGTGCCCTCAAGTTTGGATTTCCCTCCCTTCCTCAGAGGAGTGTCCATAATTCTAAATGTTTTCATGAATGAATGCATGCATTTCCAAGCAAAATCTTGTTTACTTTTGGGTTTTGAGCCTTCAAAAATTATATCATGTGTGTAAAATTTCTGAGATAGCTTTTTACTTATGCTTATGAAATTCATACATTTGGATATGTGCTAATGATGGCATTCTAACATCTATATTCATGAATAAGGTAGCTCCATATTTATCTACACTGTTTCTTTTCTGGTTTGGATACTAAAATTTATCTTTTCTATAGTCAGTCCTCCTATCTTTAGGTTCCATATCCATGGGTTCAACCAACTATGAATCAAAAATATTTGAAAAAAATAAAAATTACATGTGTACTGACAATTAAAAAAAGATATAGACTATCCGAATGGATTTTTTAAAATGACCCAACTATTTGCTGCTTACAACAAACTCATCTCACCTGTAAATACATACATAGACCAAAAGGAAAGGAATGAGACAAGATAGTCCATGCAAATGGAAACAAAAAGTGAGTAGGGAGAAAGGGAGCAAGATGCCCGAATAGGAACAGCTCCAGTCTCCAATTCCCAGCGCGAGCAACACAGAAGACCTGTGATTTCTGCATTTTCAACTGAGGTACTGGGTTCATCTCACTAGGGAGTGCCGGACAATCGGTGCTGGTCAGCTGCTGCAGCCCGACCAG